>NW_026558322.1:0-259052 GCF_026930045.1 Uloborus diversus | reverse complement strand
GCTCGACAGAACTCCGATAGCCTAATGGCTAGACCGCTGGTCTTCCAAGCGAGTGGCCTGGGTTCGAGTCCCAGCCGGAGCGAATATCTTCAATGTATATATTTCTTTTCTAATTTGAAAATTCTTTTTTTTTTCAATTTCTTTCCTTTGCAATTATTGATTATTTATGTAGGGAAGAAAATTCTGAGTCAGTTTAATTTTTCGACACGAAGATTTCAAAGTGTTTAAATAAACAATTACCAAGGTGCATTTTTTGTTTTTATTATATTTAAAACTCCCACCGACAGAGCTCCCATAGACTAATGGCTAGAGTGTTAGGCTTCCAAGCGAGTGGCCCTGGGTTCGAGTCCCAGCCTGAACGAAAATCTTCAATGTATACTTTTAGTTTCTAATTTGAAATTTCTTCTTCTTTTTTTTTTAATTTTTCTCTTTTGCGAATATTGATTATTTATGTAGGGAGAAAAATTCTGAGTCAGTTTAATTATTCGACCTGTAAATTTCAAAGTGTTTGAATCAATAATTACCAAGGTGCATTTTTTGTTTTTATTATATTTAAGACTTCCATCGACAGAGCTCCGATAGCCTAATGGCTAGACCGTTGGGTTCCAAGCGCGTGGTACTGGGTTCGAGTCCCGGCCGGAACGAAAATCTTCCATGTATATATTTCTCTTCTAATTTGAAGATTCTTTTTTTTTTCAATTTCTTTCTTTTGCAAATATGGATTATTTATGTACGGAAGAAAATTCTGAGTCAGTTTAATCATTCGACCTTTAGATTTCAAAGATTTTAGATCAATAATTACTAAGGTGCATTTTTTGTTTTTATTATAATTATGACACCGATCATCAGAGATCCGATAGTATATTGGCGAGAGCGTTGGGCTTCCATGAGTGTCGCCCTGGGTTCAAATCCCAGCCGGAAGGGAAATCTTAAATGCAAATATTTTTTTCTAATTTTATAATTCTTTTTTTTTATTTTTTCCCTTTTGCGAAGTCAGTCAGTCAGTCTGACAGTCAATCAGTCAAGCACTCAGTCATTCAGTCTCAGTGAGTCAGTCCAGTCAGTCAGTCACTCAGTCAGTCAGTTAGTCCTTCAGCCAGTCAGTCAAGCAGTCAGTCATTTAGTCTCAGTCAGTCAGTCATTCAGTCAGTCAGTCAGTCAGGCAGTCAGTCAGTCAGTCAGTCGGTCAGTCCTGTGCAGTCAGTTAGTCACTAAAGCAGTCAGTCAGTCTCAGTCAGTCAGTCAGTCAGTCAGTCCAGTCCAGTCTCAGTCAGTCAGTCAGTCAGTCTCGGTCAGTCAGTCAGTCAGTCATTCTGTCAGTCAGTCAGTCAGGCAGTCAGTCAGTCGGTCAGCCTTATTCAGTCAGTCTGTCAGTCAGTCAGTCAGTCAGCCTTATTCAGTCAGTCTGTCAGTCATCCTTATTCAGTCAGTCTGTCAGTCAGTCAGTCGGTCAGTCCTGTCCAGTCAGTTAGTCAGTCAAGCAGTCAGTCAGGTAGTCAAGCAGTCAGTCAGTCAGTGTCAGTCAGTCATTTAGTCATTCAGTCAGTCAGTGAAATAGCCAGTCAGAGAGTCAAGCAGTCAGTCAGTCAGTCTCAGTCAGTCAGTTAGTCAGTCAGTCAGTCAGTCAGTCAGTCAGTCCAGTCTCAGTCAGTCAGGCAGTTAGTCAGTCAGTCTCGGTCAGTCAGTGAGTCAGTCAGTCAGTATCAGTCAGTCAGTGAGTCAGTCTGTCAGTCAGGCAGTATCAGTCAGGCAGTAAGACTCCGCTCGACAGAACTCCGATAGCCTAATGGCTAGACCGCTGGTCTTCCAAGCGAGTGGCCTGGGTTCGAGTCCCAGCCGGAGCGAATATCTTCAATGTATATATTTCTTTTCTAATTTGAAAATTCTTTTTTTTTCAATTTCTTTCCTTTGCAATTATTGATTATTTATGTAGGGAAGAAAATTCTGAGTCAGTTTAATTTTTCGACATGAAGATTTCAAAGTGTTTAAATAAACAATTACCAAGGTGCATTTTTTGTTTTTATTATATTTAAAACTCCCACCGACAGAGCTCCCATAGACTAATGGCTAGAGTGTTAGGCTTCCAAGCGAGTGGCCCTGGGTTCGAGTCCCAGCCTGAACGAAAATCTTCAATGTATACTTTTAGTTTCTAATTTGAAATTTCTTCTTCTTTTTTTTTTAATTTTTCTCTTTTGCGAATATTGATTATTTATGTAGGGAGAAAAATTCTGAGTCAGTTTAATTATTCGACCTGTAAATTTCAAAGTGTTTGAATCAATAATTACCAAGGTGCATTTTTTGTTTTTATTATATTTAAGACTTCCATCGACAGAGCTCCGATAGCCTAATGGCTAGACCGGTGGGTTCCAAGCGCGTGGTACTGGGTTCGAGACCCGGCCGGAACGAAAATCTTCCATGTATATATTTCTCTTCTAATTTGAAGATTCTTTTTTTTTTTTCAATTTCTTTCTTTTGCAAATGAGGATTATTTATGTGCGGAAGAAAATTCTGAGTCAGTTTAATCATTCGACCTTTAGATTTCAAAGATTTTAGATCAATAATTACTAAGGTGCATTTTTTGTTTTTATTATAATTAAGACACCGATCAACAGAGATCCGATAGTATATTGGCGAGAGCGTTGGGCTTCCATGAGTGTCGCCATGGGTTCAAATCCCAGCCGGAAAGGAAATCTTAATTGCAAATATTTTTTTCTAATTTTATAATTCTTTTTTTTTTATTTTTCCCTTTTGCGAAGTCAGTCAGTCAGTCTGACAGTCAATCAGTCAAGCACTCAGTCATTCAGTCTCAGTCAGTCAGTCCAGTCAGTCAGTCACTCAGTCAGTCAGTTAGTCCTTCAGCCAGTCAGTCAAGCAGTCAGTCATTTAGTCTCAGTCAGTCAGTCATTCAGTCAGTCAGTCAGTCAGGCAGTCAGTCAGTCAGTCAGTCGGTCAGTCCTGTGCAGTCAGTTAGTCACTAAAGCAGTCAGTCAGTCTCAGTCAGTCAGTCAGTCAGTCAGTCCAGTCCAGTCTCAGTCAGTCAGTCAGTCAGTCTCGGTCAGTCAGTCAGTCAGTCATTCAGTCAGTCAGTCAGTCAGGCAGTCAGTCAGTCGGTCAGCCTTATTCAGTCAGTCTGTCAGTCAGTCAGTCAGTCAGCCTTATTCAGTCAGTCTGTCAGTCATCCTTATTCAGTCAGTCTGTCAGTCAGTCAGTCGGTCAGTCCTGTCCAGTCAGTCAGTCAGTGAAATAGCCAGTCAGAGAGTCAAGCAGTCAGTCAGTCAGTGTCAGTCAGTCATTTAGTCATTCAGTCAGTCAGTGAAATAGCCAGTCAGAGAGTCAAGCAGTCAGTCAGTCAGTCTCAGTCAGTCAGTTAATCAGTCAGTCAGTCAGTCAGTCAGTCAGTCAGTCCAGTCTCAGTCAGTCAGGCAGTTAGTCAGTCAGTCTCGGTCAGTCAGTGAGTCAGTCAGTCAGTATCAGTCAGTCAGTGAGTCAGTCTGTCAGTCAGGCAGTATCAGTCAGGCAGTAAGACTCCGCTCGACAGAACTCCGATAGTCTAATGGCTAGACCGCTGGTCTTCCAAGCGAGTGGCCTGGGTTCGAGTCCCAGCCGGAGCGAATATCTTCAATGTATATATTTCTTTTCTAATTTGAAAATTCTTTTTTTTTTTCAATTTCTTTCCTTTGCAATTATTGATTATTTATGTAGGGAAGAAAATTCTGAGTCAGTTTAATTTTTCGACACGAAGATTTCAAAGTGTTTAAATAAACAATTACCAAGGTGCATTTTTTGTTTTTATTATATTTAAAACTCCCACCGACAGAGCTCCCATAGACTAATGGCTAGAGTGTTAGGCTTCCAAGCGAGTGGCCCTGGGTTCGAGTCCCAGCCTGAACGAAAATCTTCAATGTATACTTTTAGTTTCTAATTTGAAATTTCTTCTTCTTTTTTTTTAATTTTTCTCTTTTGCGAATATTGATTATTTATGTAGGGAGAAAAATTCTGAGTCAGTTTAATTATTCGACCTGTAAATTTCAAAGTGTTTGAATCAATAATTACCAAGGTGCATTTTTTGTTTTTATTATATTTAAGACTTCCATCGACAGAGCTCCGATAGCCTACTGGCTAGACCGTTGGGTTCCAAGCGCGTGGTACTGGGTTCGAGTCCCGGCCGGAACGAAAATCTTCCATGTATATATTTCTCTTCTAATTTGAAGATTCTTTTTTTTTTCAATTTCTTTCTTTTGCAAATATGGATTATTTATGTACGGAAGAAAATTCTGAGTCAGTTTAATCATTCGACCTTTAGATTTCAAAGATTTTAGATCAATAATTACTAAGGTGCATTTTTTGTTTTTATTATAATTAAGACACCGATCAACAGAGATCCGATAGTATATTGGCGAGAGCGTTGGGCTTCCATGAGTGTCGCCCTGGGTTCAAATCCCAGCCGGAAAGGAAATCTTAAATGCAAATATTTTTTTCTAATTTTATAATTCTTTTTTTTTATTTTTCCCTTTTGCGAAGTCAGTCAGTCAGTCTGACAGTCAATCAGTCAAGCACTCAGTCATTCAGTCTCAGTCAGTCAGTCCAGTCAGTCAGTCACTCAGTCAGTCAGTTAGTCCTTCAGCCAGTCAGTCAAGCAGTTAGTCATTTAGTCTCAGTCAGTCAGTCATTCAGTCAGTCAGGCAGTCAGTCAGTCAGTCAGTCGGTCAGTCCTGTGCAGTCAGTTAGTCACTAAAGCAGTCAGTCAGTCTCAGTCAGTCAGTCAGTCAGTCAGTCCAGTCCAGTCTCAGTCAGTCAGTCAGTCAGTCTCGGTCAGTCAGTCAGTCAGTCATTCAGTCAGTCAGTCAGTCAGGCAGTCAGTCAGTCGGTCAGCCTTATTCAGTCAGTCTGTCAGTCAGTCAGTCAGTCAGCCTTATTCAGTCAGTCTGTCAGTCATCCTTATTCAGTCAGTCTGTCAGTCAGTCAGTCGGTCAGTCCTGTCCAGTCAGTTAGTCAGTCAAGCAGTCAGTCAGGTAGTCAAGAGTCAGTCAGTCAGTGTCAGTCAGTCATTTAGTCATTCAGTCAGTCAGTGAAATAGCCAGTCAGAGAGTCAAGCAGTCAGTCAGTCAGTCTCAGTCAGTCAGTTAATCAGTCAGTCAGTCAGTCAGTCAGTCAGTCCAGTCTCAGTCAGTCAGGAAGTTAGTCAGTCAGTCTCGGTCAGTCAGTGAGTCAGTCAGTCAGTATCAGTCAGTCAGTGAGTCAGTCTGTCAGTCAGGCAGTATCAGTCAGGCAGTAAGACTCCGCTCGACAGAACTCCGATAGCCTAATGGCTAGACCGCTGGTCTTCCAAGCGAGTGGCCTGGGTTCGAGTCCCAGCCGGAGCGAATATCTTCAATGTATATATTTCTTTTCTAATTTGAAAATTCTTTTTTTTTTTTCAATTTCTTTCCTTTGCAATTATTGATTATTTATGTAGGGAAGAAAATTCTGAGTCTGTTTAATTTTTCGACACGAAGATTTCAAAGTGTTTAAATAAACAATTACCAAGGTGCATTTTTTGTTTTTATTATATTTAAAACTCCCACCGACAGAGCTCCCATAGACTAATGGCTAGAGTGTTAGGCTTCCAAGCGAGTGGCCCTGGGTTCGAGTCCCAGCCTGAACGAAAATCTTCAATGTATACTTTCAGTTTCTAATTTGAAATTTCTTCTTCTTTTTTTTTTAAATTTTTCTCTTTTGCGAATATTGATTATTTATGTAGGGAGAAAAATTCTGAGTCAGTTTAATTATTCGACCTGTAAATTTCAAAGTGTTTGAATCAATAATTACCAAGGTGCATTTTTTGTTTTTATTATATTTAAGACTTCCATCGACAGAGCTCCGATAGCCTAATGGCTAGACCGTTGGGTTCCTAGCGCGTGGTACTGGGTTCGAGTCCCGGCCGGAAAGGAAATCTTAAATGCAAATATTCTTTTCTAATTTTATAATTCTTTTTTTTTTATTTTTCCCTTTTGCGAAGTCAGTCAGTCAGTCTGACAGTCAATCAGTCAAGCACTCAGTCATTCAGTCTCAGTCAGTCAGTCCAGTCAGTCAGTCACTCAGTCAGTCAGTTAGTCCTTCAGCCAGTCAGTCAAGCAGTCAGTCATTTAGTCTCAGTCAGTCAGTCATTCAGTCAGTCAGTCAGTCAGGCAGTCAGTCAGTCAGTCAGTCGGTCAGTCCTGTGCAGTCAGTTAGTCACTAAAGCAGTCAGTCAGTCTCAGTCAGTCAGTCAGTCAGTCAGTCCAGTCCAGTCTCAGTCAGTCAGTCAGTCAGTCTCGGTCAGTCAGTCAGTCAGTCATTCAGTCAGTCAGTCAGTCAGGCAGTCAGTCAGTCGGTCAGCCTTATTCAGTCAGTCTGTCAGTCAGTCAGTCAGTCAGCCTTATTCAGTCAGTCTGTCAGTCATCCTTATTCAGTCAGTCTGTCAGTCAGTCAGTCGGTCAGTCCTGTCCAGTCAGTTAGTCAGTCAAGCAGTCAGTCAGGTAGTCAAGCAGTCAGTCAGTCAGTGTCAGTCAGTCATTTAGTCATTCAGTCAGTCAGTGAAATAGCCAGTCAGAGAGTCAAGCAGTCAGTCAGTCAGTCTCAGTCAGTCAGTTAGTCAGTCAGTCAGTCAGTCAGTCAGTCAGTCAGTCCAGTCTCAGTCAGTCAGGCAGTTAGTCAGTCAGTCTCGGTCAGTCAGTGAGTCAGTCAGTCAGTATCAGTCAGTCAGTGAGTCAGTCTGTCAGTCAGGCAGTATCAGTCAGGCAGTAAGACTCCGCTCGACAGAACTCCGATAGCCTAATGGCTAGACCGCTGGTCTTCCAAGCGAGTGGCCTGGGTTCGAGTCCCAGCCGGAGCGAATATCTTCAATGTATATATTTCTTTTCTAATTTGAAAATTCTTTTTTTTTTCAATTTCTTTCCTTTGCAATTATTGATTATTTATGTAGGGAAGAAAATTCTGAGTCAGTTTAATATTTCGACACGAAGATTTCAAAGTGTTTAAATTAACAATTACCAAGGTGCATTTTTTGTTTTTATTATATTTAAAACTCCCACCGACAGAGCTCCCATAGACTAATGGCTAGAGTGTTAGGCTTCCAAGCGAGTGGCCCTGGGTTCGAGTCCCAGCCTGAACGAAAATCTTCAATGTATACTTTCAGTTTCTAATTTGAAATTTCTTCTTCTTTTTTTTTTAAATTTTTCTCTTTTGCGAATATTGATTATTTATGTAGGGAGAAAAATTCTGAGTCAGTTTAATTATTCGACCTGTAAATTTCAAAGTGTTTGAATCAATAATTACCAAGGTGCATTTTTTGTTTTTATTATATTTAAGACTTCCATCGACAGAGCTCCGATAGCCTAATGGCTAGACCGTTGGGTTCCTAGCGCGTGGTACTGGGTTCGAGTCCCGGCCGGAAAGGAAATCTTAAATGCAAATATTCTTTTCTAATTTTATAATTCTTTTTTTTTTATTTTTCCCTTTTGCGAAGTCAGTCAGTCAGTCTGACAGTCAATCAGTCAAGCACTCAGTCATTCAGTCTCAGTCAGTCAGTCCAGTCAGTCAGTCACTCAGTCAGTCAGTTAGTCCTTCAGCCAGTCAGTCAAGCAGTCAGTCATTTAGTCTCAGTCAGTCAGTCATTCAGTCAGTCAGTCAGTCAGGCAGTCAGTCAGTCAGTCAGTCGGTCAGTCCTGTGCAGTCAGTTAGTCACTAAAGCAGTCAGTCAGTCTCAGTCAGTCAGTCAGTCAGTCAGTCCAGTCCAGTCTCAGTCAGTCAGTCAGTCAGTCTCGGTCAGTCAGTCAGTCAGTCATTCAGTCAGTCAGTCAGTCAGGCAGTCAGTCAGTCGGTCAGCCTTATTCAGTCAGTCTGTCAGTCAGTCAGTCAGTCAGCCTTATTCAGTCAGTCTGTCAGTCATCCTTATTCAGTCAGTCTGTCAGTCAGTCAGTCGGTCAGTCCTGTCCAGTCAGTTAGTCAGTCAAGCAGTCAGTCAGGTAGTCAAGCAGTCAGTCAGTCAGTGTCAGTCAGTCATTTAGTCATTCAGTCAGTCAGTGAAATAGCCAGTCAGAGAGTCAAGCAGTCAGTCAGTCAGTCTCAGTCAGTCAGTTAGTCAGTCAGTCAGTCAGTCAGTCAGTCAGTCCAGTCTCAGTCAGTCAGGCAGTTAGTCAGTCAGTCTCGGTCAGTCAGTGAGTCAGTCAGTCAGTATCAGTCAGTCAGTGAGTCAGTCTGTCAGTCAGGCAGTATCAGTCAGGCAGTAAGACTCCGCTCGACAGAACTCCGATAGCCTAATGGCTAGACCGATGGTCTTCCAAGCGAGTGGCCTGGGTTCGAGCCCCAGCCGGAGCGAATATCTTCAATGTATATATTTCTTTTCTAATTTGAAAATTCTTTTTTTTTTCAATTTCTTTCCTTTGCAATTATTGATTATTTATGTAGGGAAGAAAATTCTGAGTCAGTTTAATTTTTCGACACGAAGATTTCAAAGTGTTTAAATAAACAATTACCAAGGTGCATTTTTTGTTTTTATTATATTTAAAACTCCCACCGACAGCTCCCATAGACTAATGGTAGAGTGTTAGTCTTCCAAGCGAGTGGCCCTGGGTTCGAGTCCCAGCCTGAACGAAAATCTTCAATGTATACTTTTAGTTTCTAATTTGAAATTTCTTCTTCTTTTTTTTTAATTTTTCTCTTTTGCGAATATTGATTATTTATGTAGGGAGAAAAATTCTGAGTCAGTTTAATTATTCGACCTGTAAATTTCAAAGTGTTTGAATCAATAATTACCAAGGTGCATTTTTTGTTTTTATTATATTTAAGACTTCCATCGACAGAGCTCCGATAGCCTAATGGCTAGACCGTTGGGTTCCAAGCGCGTGGTACTGGGTTCGAGTCCCGGCAAGAACGAAAATCTTCCATGTATATATTTCTCTTCTAATTTGAAGATTCTTTTTTTTTCAATTTCTTTCTTTTGCAAATATGGATTATTTATGTACGGAAGAAAATTCTGAGTCAGTTTAATCATTCGACCTTTAGATTTCAAAGATTTTAGATCAATAATTACTAAGGTGCATTTTTTGTTTTTATTATATTTAAGACACCGATCAACAGAGATCCGATAGTATATTGGCGGGAGCGTTGGGCTTCCATGAGTGTCGCCCTGGGTTCAAATTTCAGCCGGAAAGGAAATCTTAAATGCAAATATTTTTTTCTAATTTTATAATTCTTTTTTTTTATTTTTCCCTTTTGCGAAGTCAGTCAGTCAGTCTGACAGTCAATCAGTCAAGCACTCAGTCATTCAGTCTCAGTCAGTCAGTCCAGTCAGTCAGTCACTCAGTCAGTCAGTTAGTCCTTCAGCCAGTCAGTCAAGCAGTCAGTCATTTAGTCTCAGTCAGTCAGTCATTCAGTCAGTCAGTCAGTCAGGCAGTCAGTCAGTCAGTCAGTCGGTCAGTCCTGTGTAGTCAGTTAGTCACTAAAGCAGTCAGTCAGTCTCAGTCAGTCAGTCAGTCAGTCAGTCCAGTCCAGTCTCAGTCAGTCAGTCAGTCAGTCTCGGTCAGTCAGTCAGTCAGTCATTCAGTCAGTCAGTCAGTCAGGCAGTCGGTCAGCCTTATTCAGTCAGTCTGTCAGTCAGTCAGTCAGTCAGCCTTATTCAGTCAGTCTGTCTGTCATCCTTATTCAGTCAGTCTGTCAGTCAGTCAGTCGGTCAGTCCTGTCCAGTCAGTTAGTCAGTCAAGCAGTCAGTCAGGTAGTCAAGCAGTCAGTCAGTCAGTGTCAGTCAGTCATTTAGTCATTCAGTCAGTCAGTGAAATAGCCAGTCAGAGAGTCAAGCAGTCAGTCAGTCAGTCTCAGTCAGTCAGTTAGTCAGTCAGTCAGTCAGTCAGTCAGTCAGTCCAGTCGCGGTCAGTCAGTGAGTCAGTCAGTCAGTATCAGTCAGTCAGTGAGTCAGTCTGTCAGTCAGGCATTATCAGTCAGGCAGTAAGACTCCGCTCGACAGAACTCCGATAGCCTAATGGCTAGACCGCTGGTCTCCCAAGCGAGTGGCCTGGGTTCGAGTCCCAGCCGGAGCGAATATCTTCAATGTATATATTTCTTTTCTAATTTGAAAATTCTTTTTTTTTCAATTTCTTTCCTTTGCAATTATTGATTATTTATGTAGGGAAGAAAATTCTGAGTCAGTTTAATTTTTCGACACGAAGATTTCAAAGTGTTTAAATAAACAATTACCAAGGTGCATTTTTTGTTTTTATTATATTTAAAACTCCCACCGACAGAGCTCCCATAGACTAATGGCTAGAGTGTTAGGCTTCCAAGCGAGTGGCCCTGGGTTCGAGTCCCAGCCTGAACGAAAATCTTCAATGTATACTTTTAGTTTCTAATTTGAAATTTCTTCTTCTTTTTTTTTTTTAATTTTTCTCTTTTGCGAATATTGATTATTTATGTAGGGAGAAAAATTCTGAGTCAGTTTAATTATTCGACCTGTAAATTTCAAAGTGTTTGAATCAATAATTACCAAGGTGCATTTTTTGTTTTTATTATATTTAAGACTTCCATCGACAGAGCTCCGATAGCCTAATGGCTAGACCGTTGGGTTCCTAACGCGTGGTACTGGGTTCGAGTCCCGGCCGGAAAGGAAATCTTAAATGCAAATATTTTTCTTTAATTTTATAATTCTTTTTTTTTATTTTTCCCTTTTGCGAAGTCAGTCAGTCAGTCTGACAGTCAATCAGTCAAGCTCTCAGTCATTCAGTCTCAGTCAGTCAGTCCAGTCAGTCAGTCACTCAGTCAGTCAGTTAGTCCTTCAGCCAGTCAGTCAAGCAGTCAGTCATTTAGTCTCAGTCAGTCAGTCAGTCAGTCAGTCAGGCAGTCAGTCAGTCAGTCAGTCGGTCAGTGCTGTGCAGTCAGTTAGTCACTAAAGCAGTCAGTCAGTCTCAGTCAGTCAGTCAGTCAGTCAGTCCAGTCCAGTCTCAGTCAGTCAGTCAGTCAGTCTCGGTCAGTCAGTCAGTCAGTCATTCAGTCAGTCAGTCAGTCAGGCAGTCAGTCAGTCGGTCAGTCTTATTCAGTCAGTCTGTCAGTCAGTCAGTCAGTCAGTCGGTCAGTCCTGTCCAGTCAGTTAGTCAGTCAAGCAGTCAGTCAGGTAGTCAAGCAGTCAGTCAGTCAGTGTCAGTCAGTCATTTAGTCATTCAGTCAGTAGGTGAAATAGCCAGTCAGAGAGTCAAGCAGTCAGTCAGTCTGTCTCAGTCAGTCAGTTAGTCAGTCAGTCAGTCAGTCAGTCAGTCAGTCAGTCCAGTCTCAGTCAGTCAGGCAGTTAGTCAGTCAGTCTCGGTCAGTCAGTGAGTCAGTCAGTCAGTATCAGTCAGTCAGTGAGTCAGTCTGTCAGTCAGGCAGTATCAGTCAGGCAGTAAGACTCCGCTCGACAGAACTCCGATAGCCTAATGGCTAGACCGATGGTCTTCCAAGCGAGTGGCCTGGGTTCGAGTCCCAGCCGGAGCGAATATCTTCAATGTATATATTTCTTTTCTAATTTGAAAATTCTTTTTTTTTTCAATTTCTTTCCTTTGCAATTATTGATTATTTATGTAGGAAAGGAAATTCTGAGTCAGTTTAATTTTTCGACACGAAGATTTCAAAGTGTTTAAATAAACAATTACCAAGGTGCATTTTTTGTTTTTATTATATTTAAAACTCCCACCGACAGCTCCCATAGACTAATGGTAGAGTGTTATGCTTCCAAGCGAGTGGCCCTGGGTTCGAGTCCCAGCCTGAACGAAAATCTTCAATGTATACTTTTAGTTTCTAATTTGAAATTTCTTCTTCTTTTTTTTTTAATTTTTCTCTTTTGCGAATATTGATTATTTATGTAGGGAGAAAAATTCTGAGTCAGTTTAATTATTCGACCTGTAAATTTCAAAGTGTTTGAATCAATAATTACCAAGGTGCATTTTTTGTTTTTATTATATTTAAGACTTCCATCGACAGAGCTCCGATAGCCTAATGGCTAGACCGTTGGGTTCCAAGCGCGTGGTACTGGGTTCGAGTCCCGGCCGGAAAGGAAATCTTAAATGCAAATATTTTTTTCTAATTTTATAATTCTTTTTTTTTATTTTTCTTTTGCGAAGTCAGTCAGTCAGTCTGACAGTCAATCAGTCAAGCACTCAGTCATTCAGTCTCAGTCAGTCTGTCCAGTCAGTCAGTCACTCAGTCAGTCAGTTAGTCCTTCAGCCAGTCAGTCAAGCAGTCAGTCATTTAGTCTCAGTCAGTCAGTCATTCAGTCAGTCAGTCAGTCAGGCAGTCAGTCAGTCAGTCAGTCGGTCAGTCCTGTGTAGTCAGTTAGTCACTAAAGCAGTCAGTCAGTCTCAGTCAGTCAGTCAGTCAGTCAGTCCAGTCCAGTCTCAGTCAGTCAGTCAGTCAGTCTCGGTCAGTCAGTCAGTCAGTCATTCAGTCAGTCAGTCAGTCAGGCAGTCGGTCAGCCTTATTCAGTCAGTCTGTCAGTCAGTCAGCTTTATTCAGTCAGTCTGTCAGTCATCCTTATTCAGTCAGTCTGTCAGTCAGTCAGTCGGTCAGTCCTGTCCAGTCAGTTAGTCAGTCAAGCAGTCAGTCAGGTAGTCAAGCAGTCAGTCAGTCAGTGTCAGTCAGTCATTTAGTCATTCAGTCAGTCAGTGAGTCAGTCTGTCAGTCAGGCAGTATCAGTCAGGCAGTAAGACTCCGCTCGACAGAACTCCGATAGCCTAATGGCTAGACCGCTGGTCTTCCAAGCGAGTGGCCTGGCTTCGAGTCCCAGCCGGAGCGAATATCTTCAATGTATATATTTCTTTTCTAATTTGAAAATTATTTTTTTTTTCAATTTCTTTCCTTTGCAATTATTGATTATTTATGTAGGGAAGAAAATTCTGAGTCAGTTTAATTTTTCGACACGAAGATTTCAAAGTGTTTAAATAAACAATTACCAAGGTGCATTTTTTGTTTTTATTATATTTAAAACTCCCACCGACAGAGCTCCCATAGACTAATGGCTAGAGTGTTAGGCTTCCAAGCGAGTGGCCCTGGGTTCGAGTCCCAGCCTGAACGAAAATCTTCAATGTATACTTTTAGTTTCTAATTTGAAATTTCTTCTTCTTTTTTTTTTTAATTTTTCTCTTTTGCGAATATTGATTATTTATGTAGGGAGAAAAATTCTGAGTCAGTTTAATTATTCGACCTGTAAATTTCAAAGTGTTTGAATCAATAATTACCAAGGTGCATTTTTTGTTTTTATTATGTTTAAGACTTCCATCGACAGAGCTCCGATAGCCTAATGGCTAGACCGTTGGGTTCCAAGCGCGTGGTACTGGGTTCGAGTCCCGGCCGGAACGAAAATCTTCCATGTATATATTTCTCTTCTAATTTGAAGATTCTTTTTTTTTTCAATTTCTTTCTTTTGCAAATATGGATTATTTATGTACGGAAGAAAATTCTGAGTCAGTTTAATCATTCGACCTTTAGATTTCAAAGATTTTAGATCAATAATTACTAAGGTGCATTTTTTGTTTTTATTATAATTAAGACACCGATCAACAGAGATCCGATAGTATATTGGCGAGAGCGTTGGGCTTCCATGAGTGTCGCCCTGGGTTCAAATCCCAGCCGGAAAGGAAATCTTAAATGCAAATATTTTTTTCTAATTTTATAATTCTTTTTTTTTTATTTTTCCCTTTTGCGAAGTCAGTCAGTCAGTCTGACAGTCAATCAGTCAAGCACTCAGTCATTCAGTCTCAGTCAGTCAGTCCAGTCAGTCAGTCACTCAGTCAGTCAGTTAGTCCTTCAGCCAGTCAGTCAATAAGTCAGTCATTTAGTCTCAGTCAGTCAGTCATTCAGTCAGTCAGTCAGTCAGGCAGTCAGTCAGTCAGTCAGTCGGTCAGTCCTGTGCAGTCAGTTAGTCACTAAAGCAGTCAGTCAGTCTCAGTCAGTCAGTCAGTCAGTCAGTCCAGTCCAGTCTCAGTCAGTCAGTCAGTCAGTCTCGGTCAGTCAGTCAGTCAGTCATTCAGTCAGTCAGTCAGTCAGGCAGTCAGTCAGTCGGTCAGCCTTATTCAGTCAGTCTGTCAGTCAGTCAGTCGGTCAGCCTTATTCAGTCAGTCTGTCAGTCAGTCAGTCAGTCAGCCTTATTCAGTCAGTCTGTCAGTCATCCTTATTCAGTCAGTCTGTCAGTCAGTCAGTCGGTCAGTCCTGTCCAGTCAGTTAGTCAGTCAAGCAGTCAGTCAGGTAGTCAAGCAGTCAGTCAGTCAGTGTCAGTCAGTCATTTAGTCATTCAGTCAGTCAGTGAAATAGCCAGTCAGAGAGTCAAGCAGTCAGTCAGTCAGTCTCAGTCAGTCAGTTAGTCAATCAGTCAGACAGTCAGTCAGTCAGTCCAGTCTCAGTCAGTCAGGCAGTTAGTCAGTCAGTCTCGGTCAGTCAGTGAGTCAGTCAGTCAGTATCAGTCAGTCAGTGAGTCAGTCTGTCAGTCAGGCAGTATCAGTCAGGCAGTAAGACTCCGCTCGACAGAACTCCGATAGCCTAATGGCTAGACCGCTGGTCTTCCAAGCGAGTGGCCTGGGTTCGAGTCCCAGCCGGAGCGAATATCTTCAATGTATATATTTCTTTTCTAATTTGAAAATTCTTTTTTTTTCAATTTCTTTCCTTTGCAATTATTGATTATTTATGTAGGGAAGAAAATTCTGAGTCAGTTTAATTTTTCGACACGAAGATTTCAAAGTGTTTAAATAAACAATTACCAAGGTGCATTTTTTGTTTTTATTATATTTAAAACTCCCACCGACAGAGCTCCCATAGACTAATGGCTAGAGTGTTAGGCTTCCAAGCGAGTGGCCCTGGGTTCGAGTCCCAGCCTGAACGAAAATCTTCAATGTATACTTTTAGTTTCTAATTTGAAATTTCTTCTTCTTTTTTTTTAATTTTTCTCTTTTGCGAATATTGATTATTTATGTAGGGAGAACAATTCTGAGTCAGTTTAATTATTCGACCTGTAAATTTCAAAGTGTTTGAATCAATAATTACCAAGGTGCATTTTTTGTTTTTATTATATTTAAGACTTCCATCGACAGAGCTCCGATAGCCTAATGGCTAGACCGTTGGGTTCCTAGCGCGTGGTACTGGTTTCGAGTCCCGGCCGGAAAGGAAATCTTAAATGCAAATATTTTTTTCTAATTTTATAATTCTTTTTTTTTTTTAATTTTCCCTTTTGCGAAGTCAGTCAGTCAGTCTGACAGTCAATCAGTCAAGCACTCAGTCATTCAGTCTCAGTCAGTCAGTCCAGTCAGTCAGTCACTCAGTCAGTCAGTCAGTCAGGCAGTCAGTCAGTCAGTCAGTCGGTCAGTCCTGTGCAGTCAGTTAGTCACTAAAGCAGTCAGTCAGTCTCAGTCAGTCAGTCAGTCAGTCAGTCCAGTCCAGTCTCAGTCAGTCAGTCAGTCAGTCTCGGTCAGTCAGTCAGTCAGTCATTCAGTCAGTCAGTCAGTCAGGCAGTCAGTCAGTCGGTCAGCCTTATTCAGTCAGTCTGTCAGTCAGTCAGTCAGTCAGCCTTATTCAGTCAGTCTGTCAGTCATCCTTATTCAGTCAGTCTGTCAGTCAGTCAGTCGGTCTGTCCTGTCCAGTCAGTTAGTCAGTCAAGCAGTCAGTCAGGTAGTCAAGCAGTCAGTCAGTCAGTGTCAGTCAGTCATTTAGTCATTCAGTCAGTCAGTGAAATAGCCAGTCAGAGAGTCAAGCAGTCAGTCAGTCAGTCTCAGTCAGTCAGTTAGTCAGTCAGTCAGTCAGTCAGTCAGTCCAGTCTCAGTCAGTCAGGCAGTTAGTCAGTCAGTCTCGGTCAGTCAGTGAGTCAGTCAGTCAGTATCAGTCAGTCAGTGAGTCAGTCTGTCAGTCAGGCAGTATCAGTCAGGCAGTAAGACTCCGCTCGACAGAACTCCGATAGCCTAATGGCTAGACCGCTGGTCTTCCAAGCGAGTGGCCTGGGTTCGAGTCCCAGCCGGAGCGAATATTTTCAATGTATATATTTCTTTTCTAATTTGAAAATTCTTTTTTTTTTCAATTTCTTTCCTTTGCAATTATTGATTATTTATGTAGGGAAGAAAATTCTGAGTCAGTTTAATTTTTCGACACGAAGATTTCAAAGTGTTTAAATAAACAATTACCAAGGTGCATTTTTTGTTTTTATTATATTTAAAACTCCCACCGACAGAGCTCCCATAGACTAATGGCTAGAGTGTTAGGCTTCCAAGCGAGTGGCCCTGGGTTCGAGTCCCAGCATGAACGAAAATCTTCAATGTATACTTTTAGTTTCTAATTTGAAATTTCTTCTTCTTTTTTTTTTAATTTTTCTCTTTTGCGAATATTGATTATTTATGTAGGGAGAAAAATTCTGAGTCAGTTTAATTATTCGACCTGTAAGTTTCAAAGTGTTTGAATCAATAATTACCAAGGTGCATTTTTTGTTTTTATTATATTTAAGACTTCCATCGACAGAGCTCCGATAGCCTAATGGCTAGACCGTTGGGTTCCAAGCGCGTGGTACTGGGTTCGAGTCCCGGCCGGAACGAAAATCTTCCATGTATATATTTCTCTTCTAATTTGAAGATTCTTTTTTTTTCAATTTCTTTCTTTTGCAAATATGGATTATTTATGTACGGAAGAAAATTCTGAGTCAGTTTAATCATTCGACCTTTAGATTTCAAAGATTTTAGATCAGTAATTACTAAGGTGCATTTTTTGTTTTTATTATAATTAAGACACCGATCAACAGAGATCCGATAGTATATTGGCGAGAGCGTTGGGCTTCCATGAGTGTCGCCCTGGGTTCAAATCCCAGCCGGAAAGGAAATCTTAAATGCAAATATTTTTTTCTAATTTTATAATTCTTTTTTTTTTATTTTTCCCTTTTGCGAAGTCAGTCAGTCAGTCTGACAGTCAATCAGTCAAGCACTCAGTCATTCAGTCTCAGTCAGTCAGTCCAGTAGGTCAGTCACTCAGTCAGTCAGTTAGTCCTTCAGCCAGTCAGTCAAGCAGTCAGTCATTTAGTCTCAGTCAGTCAGTCATTCAGTCAGTCAGTCAGGCAGTCAGTCAGTCAGTCAGTCGGTCAGTGCTGTGCAGTCAGTTAGTCACTAAAGCAGTCAGTCAGTCTCAGTCAGTCAGTCAGTCCAGTCCAGTCTCAGTCAGTCAGTCAGTCAGTCTCGGTCAGTCAGTCAGTCAGTCATTCAGTCAGTCAGTCAGTCAGGCAGTCAGTCAGTCGGTCAGCCTTATTCAGTCAGTCTGTCAGTCAGTCAGTCAGTCAGCCTTATTCAGTCAGTCTGTCAGTCATCCTTATTCAGTCAGTCTGTCAGTCAGTCAGTCGGTCAGTCCTGTCCAGTCAGTTAGTCAGTCAAGCAGTCAGTCAGGTAGTCAAGCAGTCAGTTAGTCAGTGTCAGTCAGTCATTTAGTCATTCAGTCAGTCAGTGAAATAGCCAGTCAGAGAGTCAAGCAGTCAGTCAGTCAGTCTCAGTCAGTCAGTTAGTCAGTCAGTCAGTCAGTCAGTCCATTCTCAGTCAGTCAGGCAGTTAGTCAGTCAGTCTCGGTCAGTCAGTGAGTCAGTCAGTCAGTATCAGTCAGTCAGTGAGTCAGTCTGTCAGTCAGGCAGTATCAGTCAGGCAGTAAGACTCCGCTCGACAGAACTCCGATAGCCTAATGGCTAGACCGCTGGTCTTCCAAGCGAGTGGCCTGGGTTCGGGTCCCAGCCGGAGCGAATAGCTTCAATGTATATATTTCTTTTCTAATTTGAAAATTCTTTTTTTTTCAATTTCTTTCCTTTGCAATTATTGATTATTTATGTAGGGAAGAAAATTCTGAGTCAGTTTAATTTTTCGACACGAAGATTTCAAAGTGTTTAAATAAACAATTACCAAGGTGCATTTTTTGTTTTTATTATATTTAAAACTCCCACCGACAGAGCTCCCATAGACTAATGGCTAGAGTGTTAGGCTTCCAAGCGAGTGGCCCTGGGTTCGAGTCCCAGCCTGAACGAAAATCTTCAATGTATACTTTTAGTTTCTAATTTGAAATTTCTTCTTCTTTTTTTTTTAATTTTTCTCTTTTGCGAATATTGATTATTTATGTAGGGAGAAAAATTCTGAGTCAGTTTAATTATTCGACCTGTAAATTTCAAAGTGTTTGAATCAATAATTACCAAGGTGCATTTTTTGTTTTTATTATATTTAAGACTTCCATCGACAGAGCTCCGATAGCCTAATGGCTAGACCGTTGGGTTCCTAGCGCGTGGTACTGGGTTCGAGTCCCGGCCGGAAAGGAAATCTTAAAAGCAAATATTTTTTTATAATTCTTTTTTTTTTATTTTTCCCTTTTGCGAAGTCAGTCAGTCAGTCTGACAGTCAATCAGTCAAGCACTCAATCATTCAGTCTCAGTCAGTCAGTCACTCAGTCAGTCAGTTAGTCCTTCAGCCAGTCAGTCAAGCAGTCAGTCGTTTAGTCTCAGTCAGTCAGTCATTCAGTCAGTCAGTCAGTCAGTCAGTCAGTCAGTCAGTCAGTCGGTCAGTCCTGTGCAGTCAGTTAGTCACTAAAGCAGTCAGTCAGTCTCAGTCAGTCAGTCAGTCAGTCAGTTCAGTCCAGTCTCAGTCAGTCAGTCAGTCAGTCTCGGTCAGTCAGTCAGTCAGTCATTCAGTCAGTCAGTCAGTCAGGCAGTCAGTCAGTCGGTCAGCCTTATTCAGTCAGTCTGTCAGTCAGTCAGTCAGTCAGCCTTATTCAGTCAGTCTGTCAGTCATCCTTATTCAGTCAGTCTGTCAGTCAGTCAGTCGGTCAGTCCTGTCCAGTCAGTTAGTCAGTCAAGCAGTCAGTCAGGTAGTCAAGCAGTCAGTCAGTCAGTGTCAGTCAGTCATTTAGTCATTCAGTCAGTCAGTGAAATAGCCAGTCAGAGAGTCAAGCAGTCAGTCAGTCAGTCTCAGTCAGTCAGTTAGTCATTCAGTCAGTCAGTCAGTCAGTCAGTCCAGTCTCAGTCAGTCAGGCAGTTAGTCAGTCAGTCTCGGTCAGTCAGTGAGTCAGTCAGTCAGTATCAGTCAGTCAGTGAGTCAGTCTGTCAGTCAGGCAGTATCAGTCAGGCAGTAAGACTCCGCTCGACAGAACTCCGATAGCCTAATGGCTAGACCGCTGGTCTTCCAAGCGAGTGGCCTGGGTTCGGGTCCCAGCCGGAGCGAATATCTTCAATGTATATATTTCTTTTCTAATTTGAAAATTCTTTTTTTTTCAATTTCTTTCCTTTGCAATTATTGATTATTTATGTAGGGAAGAAAATTCTGCGTCAGTTTAATTTTTCGACACGAAGATTTCAAAGTGTTTAAATAAGCAATTACCAAGGTGCATTTTTTGTTTTTATTATATTTAAAACTCCCACCGACAGAGCTCCCATAGACTAATGGCTAGAGTGTTAGGCTTCCAAGCGAGTGGCCCTGGGTTCGAGTCCCAGCCTGAACGAAAATCTTCAATGTATACTTTTAGTTTCTAATTTGAAATTTCTTCTTCTTTTTTTTTTAATTTTTCTCTTTTGCGAATATTGATTATTTATGTAGGGAGAAAAATTCTGAGTCAGTTTAATTATTCGACCTGTAAATTTCAAAGTGTTTGAATCAATAATTACCAAGGTGCATTTTTTGTTTTTATTATATTTAAGACTTCCATCGACAGAGCTCCGATAGCCTAATGGCTAGACCGTTGGGTTCCTAGCGCGTGGTACTGGGTTCGAGTCCCGGCCGGAAAGGAAATCTTAAATGCAAAAATTTTTTTCTAATTTTATAATTCTTTTTTTTTTATTTTTCCCTTTTGCGAAGTCAGTCAGTCAGTCTGACAGTCAATCAGTCAAGCACTCAGTCATTCAGTCTCAGTCAGTCAGTCCAGTCAGTCAGTCACTCAGTCAGTCAGTTAGTCCTTCAGCCAGTCAGTCAAGCAGTCAGTCATTTAGTCTCAGTCAGTCAGTCATTCAGTCAGTCAGTCAGTCAGGCAGTCAGTCAGTCAGTCAGTCGGTCAGTCCTGTGCAGTCAGTTAGTCACTAAAGCAGTCAGTCAGTCTCAGTCAGTCAGTCAGTCAGTCAGTCCAGTCCAGTCTCAGTCAGTCAGTCAGTCAGTCTCGGTCAGTCAGTCAGTCAGTCATTCAGTCAGTCAGTCAGTCAGGCAGTCAGTCAGTCGGTCAGTCCTGTCCAGTCAGTTAGTCAGTCAAGCAGTCAGTCAGGTAGTCAAGCAGTCAGTCAGTCAGTGTCAGTCAGTCATTTAGTCATTCAGTCAGTCAGTGAAATAGCCAGTCAGAGAGTCAAGCAGTCAGTCAGTCAGTCTCAGTCAGTCAGTTAGTCATTCAGTCAGTCAGTCAGTCAGTCAGTCCAGTCTCAGTCAGTCAGGCAGTTAGTCAGTCAGTCTCGGTCAGTCAGTGAGTCAGTCAGTCAGTATCAGTCAGTCAGTGAGTCAGTCTGTCAGTCAGGCAGTATCAGTCAGGCAGTAAGACTCCGCTCGACAGAACTCCGATAGCCTAATGGCTAGACCGCTGGTCTTCCAAGCGAGTGGCCTGGGTTCGAGTCCCAGCCGGAGCGAATATCTTCAATGTATATATTTCTTTTCTAATTTGAAAATTCTTTTTTTTTTCAATTTCTTTAATTTGCAATTATTGATTATTTATGTAGGGAAGAAAATTCTGAGTCAGTTTAATTTTTCGACACGAGGATTTCAAAGTGTTTAAATAAACAATTACCAAGGTGCATTTTTTGTTTTTCTTATATTTAAAACTCCCACCGGCAGAGCTCCCATAGACTAATGGCTAGAGTGTTAGGCTTCCAAGCGAGTGGCCCTGGGTTCGAGTCCCAGCCTGAACGAAAATCTTCAATGTATACTTTTAGTTTCTAATTTGAAATTTCTTCTTCTTTTTTTTTTTAATTTTTCTCTTTTGCGAATATTGATTATTTGTGTAGGGAGAAAAATTCTGAGTCAGTTTAATTATTCGACCTGTAAATTTCAAAGTGTTTGAATCAATAATTACCAAGGTGCATTTTTTGTTTTTATTATATTTAAGACTTCCATCGACAGAGCTCCGATAGCCTAATGGCTAGACCGTTGGGTTCCTAGCGCGTGGTACTGGGTTCGAGTCCCGGCCGGAAAGGAAATCTTAAATGCAAATATTTTTTTCTAATTTTATAATTCTTTTTTTTTTATTTTTCCCTTTTGCGAAGTCAGTCAGTCAGTCTGACAGTCAATCAGTCAAGCACTCAGTCATTCAGTCTCAGTCAGTCAGTCCAGTCAGTCAGTCACTCAGTCAGTCAGTTAGTCCTTCAGCCAGTCAGTCAAGCAGTCAGTCATTTAGTCTCAGTCAGTCAGTCATTCAGTCAGTCAGGCAGTCAGTCAGTCGGTCAGCCTTATTCAGTCAGTCTGTCAGTCAGTCAGTCAGTCAGCCTTATTCAGTCAGTCTGTCAGTCATCCTTATTCAGTCAGTCTGTCAGTCAGTCAGTCGGTCAGTCCTGTCCAGTCAGTTAGTCAGTCAAGCAGTCAGTCAGGTAGTCAAGCAGTCAGTCAGTCAGTGTCAGTCAGTCATTTAGTCATTCAGTCAGTCTGTGAAATAGCCAGTCAGAGAGTCAAGCAGTCAGTCAGTCAGTCTCAGTCAGTCAGTTAGTCATTCAGTCAGTCAGTCAGTCAGTCAGTCCAGTCTCAGTCAGTCAGGCAGTTAGTCAGTCAGTCTCGGTCAATCAGTGAGTCAGTCAGTCAGTATCAGTCAGTCAGTGAGTCAGTCTGTCAGTCAGGCAGTATCAGTCAGGCAGTAAGACTCCGCTCGACAGAACTCCGATAGCCTAATGGCTAGACCGCTGGTCTTCCAAGCGAGTGGCCTGGGTTCGAGTCCCAGCCGGAGCGAATATCTTCAATGTATATATTTCTTTTCTAATTTGAAAATTCTTTTTTTTTTCAATTTCTTTCCTTTGCAATTATTGATTATTTATGTAGGGAAGAAAATTCTGAGTCAGTTTAATTTTTCGACACGAAGATTTCAAAGTGTTTAAATAAACAATTACCAAGGTGCATTTTTTGTTTTTATTATATTTAAAACTCCCACCGACAGAGCTCCCATAGACATATGGCTAGAGTGTTAGGCTTCCAAGCGAGTGGCCCTGGGTTCGAATCCCAGCCTGAACGAAAATCTTCAATGTATACTTTTAGTTTCTAATTTGAAATTTCTTCTTCTTTTTTTTTTAATTTTTCTCTTTTGCGAATATTGATTATTTATGTAGGGAGAAAAATTCTGAGTCAGTTTAATTATTCGACCTGTAAATTTCAAAGTGTTTGAATCAATAATTACCAAGGTGCATTTTTTGTTTTTATTATATTTAAGACTTCCATCGACAGAGCTCCGATAGCCTAATGGCTAGACCGTTGGGTTCCTAGCGCGTGGTACTGGGTTCGAGTCCCGGCCGGAAAGGAAATCTTAAATGCAAATATTTTTTTCTAATTATATAATTCTTTTTTTTTTATTTTTCCCTTTTGCGAAGTCAGTCAGTCAGTCTGACAGTCAATCAGTCAAGCACTCAGTCATTCAGTCTCAGTCAGTCAGTCCGGTCAGTCAGTCACTCAGTCAGTCAGTTAGTACTTCAGCCAGTCAGTCAAGCAGTCAGTCATTTAGTCTCAGTCAGTCAGTCATTCAGTCAGTCAGTCAGTCAGTCAGTCAGTCAGTCGGTCAGTCCTGTGCAGTCAGTTAGTCACTAAAGCAGTCAGTCAGTCTCAGTCAGTCAGTCAGTCAGTCAGTTCAGTCCAGTCTCAGTCAGTCAGTCAGTTCAGTCCAGTCTCAGTCAGTCAGTCAGTCAGTCTCGGTCAGTCAGTCATTCAGTCAGGCAGTCAGTCAGGCAGTCAGTCAGTCGGTCAGCCTTATTCAGTCAGTCAGTCAGTCAGCCTTATTCAGTCAGTCTGTCAGTCATCCTTATTCCGTCAGTCTGTCAGTCAGTCAGTCGGTCAGTCCTGTCCAGTCAGTTAGTCAGTCAAGCAGTCAGTCAGGTAGTCAAGCAGTCAGTCAGTCAGTGTCAGTCAGTCATTTAGTCATTCAGTCAGTCAGTGAAATAGCCAGTCAGAGAGTCAAGCAGTCAGTCAGTCAGTCTCAGTCAGTCAGTTAGTCATTCAGTCAGTCAGTCAGTCAGTCAGTCCAGTCTCAGTCAGTCAGGCAGTTAGTCAGTCAGTCTCGGTCAGTCAGTGAGTCAGTCAGTCAGTATCAGTCAGTCAGTGAGTCAGTCTGTCAGTCAGGCAGTATCAGTCAGGCAGTAAGACTCCGCTCGACAGAACTCCGATAGCCTAATGGCTAGACCGCTGGTCTTCCAAGCGAGTGGCCTGGGTTCGAGTCCCAGCCGGAGCGAATATCTTCAATGTATATATTTCTTTTCTAATTTGAAAATTCTTTTTTTTTTCAATTTCTTTCCTTTGCAATTATTGATTATTTATGTAGGGAAGAAAATTCTGAGTCAGTTTAATTTTTCGACACGAGGATTTCAAAGTGTTTAAATAAACAATTACCAAGGTGCATTTTTTGTTTTTCTTATATTTAAAACTCCCACCGGCAGAGCTCCCATAGACTAATGGCTAGAGTGTTAGGCTTCCAAGCGAGTGGTCCTGGGTTCGAGTCCCAGCCTGAACGAAAATCTTCAATGTATACTTTTAGTTTCTAATTTGAAATTTCTTCTTCTTTTTTTTTTAATTTTTCTCTTTTGCGAATATTGATTATTTATGTAGGGAGAAAAATTCTGAGTCAGTTTAATTATTCGACCTGTAAATTTCAAAGTGTTTGAATCAATAATTACCAAGGTGCATTTTTTGTTTTTATTATATTTAAGACTTCCATCGACAGAGCTCCGATAGCCTAATGGCTAGACCGTTGGGTTCCTAGCGCGTGGTACTGGGTTCGAGTCCCGGCCGGAAAGGAAATCTTAAATGCAAATATTTTTTTCTAATTTTATAATTCTTTTTTTTTTTATTTTTCCCTTTTGCGAAGTCAGTCAGTCAGTCTGACAGTCAATCAGTCAAGCACTCAGTCATTCAGTCTCAGTCAGTCAGTCCAGTCAGTCAGTCACTCAGTCAGTCAGTTAGTCCTTCAGCCAGTCAGTCAAGCAGTCAGTCATTTAGTCTCAGTCAGTCAGTCATTCAGTCAGTCAGGCAGTCAGTCAGTCAGTCAGTCCTGTGCAGTCAGTTAGTCACTAAAGCAGTCAGTCAGTCTCAGTCAGTCAGTCAGTCAGTCAGTCAGGCAGTCAGTCAGTCAGTCTCTCTCGGTCAGTCAGTCAGTCAGTCATTCAGTCAGTCAGTCAGTCAGGCAGTCAGTCAGTCAGTCAGCCTTATTCAGTCAGTCTGTCAGTCATCCTTATTCAGTCAGTCTGTCAGTCAGTCAGTCGGTCTGTCCTGTCCAGTCAGTTAGTCAGTCAAGCAGTCAGTCAGGTAGTCAAGCAGTCAGTCAGTCAGTGTCAGTCAGTCATTTAGTCATTCAGTCAGTCAGTGAAATAGCCAGTCAGAGAGTCAAGCAGTCAGTCAGTCAGTCTCAGTCAGTCAGTTAGTCAGTCAGTCAGTCAGTCAGTCAGTCCAGTCTCAGTCAGTCAGGCAGTTAGTCAGTCAGTCTCGGTCAGTCAGTGAGTCAGTCAGTCAGTATCAGTCAGTCAGTGAGTCAGTCTGTCAGTCAGGCAGTATCAGTCAGGCAGTAAGACTCCGCTCGACAGAACTCCGATAGCCTAATGGCTAGACCGCTGGTCTTCCAAGCGAGTGGCCTGGGTTCGAGTCCCAGCCGGAGCGAATATTTTCAATGTATATATTTCTTTTCTAATTTGAAAATTCTTTTTTTTTCAATTTCTTTCCTTTGCAATTATTGATTATTTATGTAGGGAAGAAAATTCTGAGTCAGTTTAATTTTTCGACACGAAGATTTCAAAGTGTTTAAATAAACAATTACCAAGGTGCATTTTTTGTTTTTATTATATTTAAAACTCCCACCGACAGAGCTCCCATAGACTAATGGCTAGAGTGTTAGGCTTCCAAGCGAGTGGCCCTGGGTTCGAGTCCCAGCATGAACGAAAATCTTCAATGTATACTTTTAGTTTCTAATTTGAAATTTCTTCTTCTTTTTTTTTTAATTTTTCTCTTTTGCGAATATTGATTATTTATGTAGGGAGAAAAATTCTGAGTCAGTTTAATTATTCGACCTGTAAGTTTCAAAGTGTTTGAATCAATAATTACCAAGGTGCATTTTTTGTTTTTATTATATTTAAGACTTCCATCGACAGAGCTCCGATAGCCTAATGGCTAGACCGTTGGGTTCCAAGCGCGTGGTACTGGGTTCGAGTCCCGGCCGGAACGAAAATCTTCCATGTATATATTTCTCTTCTAATTTGAAGATTCTTTTTTTTTCAATTTCTTTCTTTTGCAAATATGGATTATTTATGTACGGAAGAAAATTCTGAGTCAGTTTAATCATTCGACCTTTAGATTTCAAAGATTTTAGATCAGTAATTACTAAGGTGCATTTTTTGTTTTTATTATAATTAAGACACCGATCAACAGAGATCCGATAGTATATTGGCGAGAGCGTTGGGCTTCCATGAGTGTCGCCCTGGGTTCAAATCCCAGCCGGAAAGGAAATCTTAAATGCAAATATTTTTTTCTAATTTTATAATTCTTTTTTTTTTTATTTTTCCCTTTTGCGAAGTCAGTCAGTCAGTCTGACAGTCAATCAGTCAAGCACTCAGTCATTCAGTCTCAGTCAGTCAGTCCAGTAGGTCAGTCACTCAGTCAGTCAGTTAGTCCTTCAGCCAGTCAGTCAAGCAGTCAGTCATTTAGTCTCAGTCAGTCAGTCATTCAGTCAGTCAGTCAGGCAGTCAGTCAGTCAGTCAGTCGGTCAGTGCTGTGCAGTCAGTTAGTCACTAAAGCAGTCAGTCAGTCTCAGTCAGTCAGTCAGTCCAGTCCAGTCTCAGTCAGTCAGTCAGTCAGTCTCGGTCAGTCAGTCAGTCAGTCATTCAGTCAGTCAGTCAGTCAGGCAGTCAGTCAGTCGGTCAGCCTTATTCAGTCAGTCTGTCAGTCAGTCAGTCAGTCAGCCTTATTCAGTCAGTCTGTCAGTCATCCTTATTCAGTCAGTCTGTCAGTCAGTCAGTCGGTCAGTCCTGTCCAGTCAGTTAGTCAGTCAAGCAGTCAGTCAGGTAGTCAAGCAGTCAGTTAGTCAGTGTCAGTCAGTCATTTAGTCATTCAGTCAGTCAGTGAAATAGCCAGTCAGAGAGTCAAGCAGTCAGTCAGTCAGTCTCAGTCAGTCAGTTAGTCAGTCAGTCAGTCAGTCAGTCCATTCTCAGTCAGTCAGGCAGTTAGTCAGTCAGTCTCGGTCAGTCAGTGAGTCAGTCAGTCAGTATCAGTCAGTCAGTGAGTCAGTCTGTCAGTCAGGCAGTATCAGTCAGGCAGTAAGACTCCGCTCGACAGAACTCCGATAGCCTAATGGCTAGACCGCTGGTCTTCCAAGCGAGTGGCCTGGGTTCGGGTCCCAGCCGGAGCGAATAGCTTCAATGTATATATTTCTTTTCTAATTTGAAAATTCTTTTTTTTTCAATTTCTTTCCTTTGCAATTATTGATTATTTATGTAGGGAAGAAAATTCTGAGTCAGTTTAATTTTTCGACACGAAGATTTCAAAGTGTTTAAATAAACAATTACCAAGGTGCATTTTTTGTTTTTATTATATTTAAAACTCCCACCGACAGAGCTCCCATAGACTAATGGCTAGAGTGTTAGGCTTCCAAGCGAGTGGCCCTGGGTTCGAGTCCCAGCCTGAACGAAAATCTTCAATGTATACTTTTAGTTTCTAATTTGAAATTTCTTCTTCTTTTTTTTTTAATTTTTCTCTTTTGCGAATATTGATTATTTATGTAGGGAGAAAAATTCTGAGTCAGTTTAATTATTCGACCTGTAAATTTCAAAGTGTTTGAATCAATAATTACCAAGGTGCATTTTTTGTTTTTATTATATTTAAGACTTCCATCGACAGAGCTCCGATAGCCTAATGGCTAGACCGTTGGGTTCCTAGCGCGTGGTACTGGGTTCGAGTCCCGGCCGGAAAGGAAATCTTAAAAGCAAATATTTTTTTATAATTCTTTTTTTTTTATTTTTCCCTTTTGCGAAGTCAGTCAGTCAGTCTGACAGTCAATCAGTCAAGCACTCAATCATTCAGTCTCAGTCAGTCAGTCACTCAGTCAGTCAGTTAGTCCTTCAGCCAGTCAGTCAAGCAGTCAGTCGTTTAGTCTCAGTCAGTCAGTCATTCAGTCAGTCAGTCAGTCAGTCAGTCAGTCAGTCAGTCAGTCGGTCAGTCCTGTGCAGTCAGTTAGTCACTAAAGCAGTCAGTCAGTCTCAGTCAGTCAGTCAGTCAGTCAGTTCAGTCCAGTCTCAGTCAGTCAGTCAGTCAGTCTCGGTCAGTCAGTCAGTCAGTCATTCAGTCAGTCAGTCAGTCAGGCAGTCAGTCAGTCGGTCAGCCTTATTCAGTCAGTCTGTCAGTCAGTCAGTCAGTCAGCCTTATTCAGTCAGTCTGTCAGTCATCCTTATTCAGTCAGTCTGTCAGTCAGTCAGTCGGTCAGTCCTGTCCAGTCAGTTAGTCAGTCAAGCAGTCAGTCAGGTAGTCAAGCAGTCAGTCAGTCAGTGTCAGTCAGTCATTTAGTCATTCAGTCAGTCAGTGAAATAGCCAGTCAGAGAGTCAAGCAGTCAGTCAGTCAGTCTCAGTCAGTCAGTTAGTCATTCAGTCAGTCAGTCAGTCAGTCAGTCCAGTCTCAGTCAGTCAGGCAGTTAGTCAGTCAGTCTCGGTCAGTCAGTGAGTCAGTCAGTCAGTATCAGTCAGTCAGTGAGTCAGTCTGTCAGTCAGGCAGTATCAGTCAGGCAGTAAGACTCCGCTCGACAGAACTCCGATAGCCTAATGGCTAGACCGCTGGTCTTCCAAGCGAGTGGCCTGGGTTCGGGTCCCAGCCGGAGCGAATATCTTCAATGTATATATTTCTTTTCTAATTTGAAAATTCTTTTTTTTTCAATTTCTTTCCTTTGCAATTATTGATTATTTATGTAGGGAAGAAAATTCTGCGTCAGTTTAATTTTTCGACACGAAGATTTCAAAGTGTTTAAATAAGCAATTACCAAGGTGCATTTTTTGTTTTTATTATATTTAAAACTCCCACCGACAGAGCTCCCATAGACTAATGGCTAGAGTGTTAGGCTTCCAAGCGAGTGGCCCTGGGTTCGAGTCCCAGCCTGAACGAAAATCTTCAATGTATACTTTTAGTTTCTAATTTGAAATTTCTTCTTCTTTTTTTTTTAATTTTTCTCTTTTGCGAATATTGATTATTTATGTAGGGAGAAAAATTCTGAGTCAGTTTAATTATTCGACCTGTAAATTTCAAAGTGTTTGAATCAATAATTACCAAGGTGCATTTTTTGTTTTTATTATATTTAAGACTTCCATCGACAGAGCTCCGATAGCCTAATGGCTAGACCGTTGGGTTCCTAGCGCGTGGTACTGGGTTCGAGTCCCGGCCGGAAAGGAAATCTTAAATGCAAAAATTTTTTTCTAATTTTATAATTCTTTTTTTTTTATTTTTCCCTTTTGCGAAGTCAGTCAGTCAGTCTGACAGTCAATCAGTCAAGCACTCAGTCATTCAGTCTCAGTCAGTCAGTCCAGTCAGTCAGTCACTCAGTCAGTCAGTTAGTCCTTCAGCCAGTCAGTCAAGCAGTCAGTCATTTAGTCTCAGTCAGTCAGTCATTCAGTCAGTCAGTCAGTCAGGCAGTCAGTCAGTCAGTCAGTCGGTCAGTCCTGTGCAGTCAGTTAGTCACTAAAGCAGTCAGTCAGTCTCAGTCAGTCAGTCAGTCAGTCAGTCCAGTCCAGTCTCAGTCAGTCAGTCAGTCAGTCTCGGTCAGTCAGTCAGTCAGTCATTCAGTCAGTCAGTCAGTCAGGCAGTCAGTCAGTCGGTCAGTCCTGTCCAGTCAGTTAGTCAGTCAAGCAGTCAGTCAGGTAGTCAAGCAGTCAGTCAGTCAGTGTCAGTCAGTCATTTAGTCATTCAGTCAGTCAGTGAAATAGCCAGTCAGAGAGTCAAGCAGTCAGTCAGTCAGTCTCAGTCAGTCAGTTAGTCATTCAGTCAGTCAGTCAGTCAGTCAGTCCAGTCTCAGTCAGTCAGGCAGTTAGTCAGTCAGTCTCGGTCAGTCAGTGAGTCAGTCAGTCAGTATCAGTCAGTCAGTGAGTCAGTCTGTCAGTCAGGCAGTATCAGTCAGGCAGTAAGACTCCGCTCGACAGAACTCCGATAGCCTAATGGCTAGACCGCTGGTCTTCCAAGCGAGTGGCCTGGGTTCGAGTCCCAGCCGGAACGAATATCTTCAATGTATATATTTCTTTTCTAATTTGAAAATTCTTTTTTTTTTCAATTTCTTTCCTTTGCAATTATTGATTATTTATGTAGGGAAGAAAATTCTGAGTCAGTTTAATTTTTCGACACGAAGATTTCAAAGTGTTTAAATAAACAATTACCAAGGTGCATTTTTTGTTTTTATTATATTTAAAACTCCCACCGACAGAGCTCCCATAGACATATGGCTAGAGTGTTAGGCTTCCAAGCGAGTGGCCCTGGGTTCGAATCCCAGCCTGAACGAAAATCTTCAATGTATACTTTTAGTTTCTAATTTGAAATTTCTTCTTCTTTTTTTTTTAATTTTTCTCTTTTGCGAATATTGATTATTTATGTAGGGAGAAAAATTCTGAGTCAGTTTAATTATTCGACCTGTAAATTTCAAAGTGTTTGAATCAATAATTACCAAGGTGCATTTTTTGTTTTTATTATATTTAAGACTTCCATCGACAGAGCTCCGATAGCCTAATGGCTAGACCGTTGGGTTCCTAGCGCGTGGTACTGGGTTCGAGTCCCGGCCGGAAAGGAAATCTTAAATGCAAATATTTTTTTCTAATTATATAATTCTTTTTTTTTTATTTTTCCCTTTTGCGAAGTCAGTCAGTCAGTCTGACAGTCAATCAGTCAAGCACTCAGTCATTCAGTCTCAGTCAGTCAGTCCGGTCAGTCAGTCACTCAGTCAGTCAGTTAGTACTTCAGCCAGTCAGTCAAGCAGTCAGTCATTTAGTCTCAGTCAGTCAGTCATTCAGTCAGTCAGTCAGTCAGTCAGTCAGTCAGTCGGTCAGTCCTGTGCAGTCAGTTAGTCACTAAAGCAGTCAGTCAGTCTCAGTCAGTCAGTCAGTCAGTCAGTTCAGTCCAGTCTCAGTCAGTCAGTCAGTTCAGTCCAGTCTCAGTCAGTCAGTCAGTCAGTCTCGGTCAGTCAGTCAGTCAGTCATTCAGTCAGGCAGTCAGTCAGGCAGTCAGTCAGTCGGTCAGCCTTATTCAGTCAGTCAGTCAGTCAGCCTTATTCAGTCAGTCTGTCAGTCATCCTTATTCCGTCAGTCTGTCAGTCAGTCAGTCGGTCAGTCCTGTCCAGTCAGTTAGTCAGTCAAGCAGTCAGTCAGGTAGTCAAGCAGTCAGTCAGTCAGTGTCAGTCAGTCATTTAGTCATTCAGTCAGTCAGTGAAATAGCCAGTCAGAGAGTCAAGCAGTCAGTCAGTCAGTCTCAGTCAGTCAGTTAGTCATTCAGTCAGTCAGTCAGTCAGTCAGTCCAGTCTCAGTCAGTCAGGCAGTTAGTCAGTCAGTCTCGGTCAGTCAGTGAGTCAGTCAGTCAGTATCAGTCAGTCAGTGAGTCAGTCTGTCAGTCAGGCAGTATCAGTCAGGCAGTAAGACTCCGCTCGACAGAACTCCGATAGCCTAATGGCTAGACCGCTGGTCTTCCAAGCGAGTGGCCTGGGTTCGAGTCCCAGCCGGAGCGAATATCTTCAATGTATATATTTCTTTTCTAATTTGAAAATTCTTTTTTTTTTCAATTTCTTTAATTTGCAATTATTGATTATTTATGTAGGGAAGAAAATTCTGAGTCAGTTTAATTTTTCGACACGAGGATTTCAAAGTGTTTAAATAAACAATTACCAAGGTGCATTTTTTGTTTTTCTTATATTTAAAACTCCCACCGGCAGAGCTCCCATAGACTAATGGCTAGAGTGTTAGGCTTCCAAGCGAGTGGCCCTGGGTTCGAGTCCCAGCCTGAACGAAAATCTTCAATGTATACTTTTAGTTTCTAATTTGAAATTTCTTCTTCTTTTTTTTTTTAATTTTTCTCTTTTGCGAATATTGATTATTTGTGTAGGGAGAAAAATTCTGAGTCAGTTTAATTATTCGACCTGTAAATTTCAAAGTGTTTGAATCAATAATTACCAAGGTGCATTTTTTGTTTTTATTATATTTAAGACTTCCATCGACAGAGCTCCGATAGCCTAATGGCTAGACCGTTGGGTTCCTAGCGCGTGGTACTGGGTTCGAGTCCCGGCCGGAAAGGAAATCTTAAATGCAAATATTTTTTTCTAATTTTATAATTCTTTTTTTTTCATTTTTCCCTTTTGCGAAGTCAGTCAGTCAGTCTGACAGTCAATCAGTCAAGCACTCAGTCATTCAGTCTCAGTCAGTCAGTCCAGTCAGTCAGTCACTCAGTCAGTCAGTTAGTCCTTCAGCCAGTCAGTCAAGCAGTCAGTCATTTAGTCTCAGTCAGTCAGTCATTCAGTCAGTCAGGCAGTCAGTCAGTCAGTCAGTCGGTCAGTCCTGTGCAGTCAGTTAGTCACTAAAGCAGTCAGTCAGTCTCAGTCAGTCAGTCAGTCATTCAGTCAGTCAGGCAGTCAGTCAGTCGGTCAGCCTTATTCAGTCAGTCTGTCAGTCAGTCAGTCAGTCAGCCTTATTCAGTCAGTCTGTCAGTCATCCTTATTCAGTCAGTCTGTCAGTCAGTCAGTCGGTCAGTCCTGTCCAGTCAGTTAGTCAGTCAAGCAGTCAGTCAGGTAGTCAAGCAGTCAGTCAGTCAGTGTCAGTCAGTCATTTAGTCATTCAGTCAGTCAGTGAAATAGCCAGTCAGAGAGTCAAGCAGTCAGTCAGTCAGTCTCAGTCAGTCAGTTAGTCAGTCAGTCAGTCAGTCAGTCAGTCAGTCAGTCCAGTCTCAGTCAGTCAGGCAGTTAGTCAGTCAGTCTCGGTCAGTCAGTGAGTCAGTCAGTCAGTATCAGTCAGTCAGTGAGTCAGTCTGTCAGTCAGGCAGTATCAGTCAGGCAGTAAGACTCCGCTCGACAGAACTCCGATAGCCTAATGGCTAGACCGCTGGTCTTCCAAGCGAGTGGCCTGGGTTCGAGTCCCAGCCGGAGCGAATATCTTCAATGTATATATTTCTTTTCTAATTTGAAAATTCTTTTTTTTTTCAATTTCTTTCCTTTGCAATTATTGATTATTTATGTAGGGAAGAAAATTCTGAGTCAGTTTAATTTTTCGACACGAAGATTTCAAAGTGTTTAAATAAACAATTACCAAGGTGCATTTTTTGTTTTTATTATATTTAAAACTCCCACCGACAGAGCTCCCATAGACTAATGGCTAGAGTGTTAGGCTTCCAAGCGAGTGGCCCTGGGTTCGAGTCCCAGCCTGAACGAAAATCTTCAATGTATACTTTTAGTTTCTAATTTGAAATTTCTTCTTCTTTTTTTTTTAATTTTTCTCTTTTGCGAATATTGATTATTTATGTAGGGAGAAAAATTCTGAGTCAGTTTAATTATTCGACCTGTAAATTTCAAAGTGTTTGAATCAATAATTACCAAGGTGCATTTTTTGTTTTTATTATATTTAAGACTGCCAGCGACAGAGCTCCGATAGCCTAATGGCTAGACCGTTGGGTTCCTAGCGCGTGGTACTGGGTTCGAGTCCCGGCCGGAAAGGAAATCTTAAATGCAAATATTTTTTTCTAATTTTATAATTCTTTTTTTTTTTATTTTTTCCTTTTGCGAAGTCAGTCAGTCAGTCTGACAGTCAATCAGTCAAGCACTCAGTCATTCAGTCTCAGTCAGTCAGTCCAGTCAGTCAGTCACTCAGTCAGTCAGTTAGTCCTTCAGCCAGTCAGTCAAGCAGTCAGTCATTTAGTCTCAGTCAGTCAGTCATTCAGTCAGTCAGTCAGGCAGTCAGTCAGTCGGTCAGTCCTGTGCAGTCAGTTAGTCACTAAAGCAGTCAGTCAGTCTCAGTCAGTCAGTCAGTCAGTCAGTCCAGTCCAGTCTCAGTCAGTCAGTCAGTCAGTCTCGGTCAGTCAGTCAGTCAGTCATTCAGTCAGTCAGGCAGTCAGTCAGTCGGTCAGCCTTATTCAGTCAGTCTGTCAGTCAGTCAGTCAGTCAGCCTTATTCAGTCAGTCTGTCAGTCATCCTTATTCAGTCAGTCTGTCAGTCAGTCAGTCGGTCAGTCCTGTCCAGTCAGTTAGTCAGTCAAGCAGTCAGTCAGGTAGTCAAGCAGTCAGTCAGTCAGTGTCAGTCAGTCATTTAGTCATTCAGTCAGTCAGTGAAATAGCCAGTCAGAGAGTCAAGCAGTCAGTCAGTCAGTCTCAGTCAGTCAGTTAGTCAGTCAGTCAGTCAGTCAGTCAGTCAGTCAGTCCAGTCTCAGTCAGTCAGGCAGTTAGTCAGTCAGTCTCGGTCAGTCAGTGAGTCAGTCAGTCAGTATCAGTCAGTCAGTGAGTCAGTCTGTCAGTGAGGCAGTATCAGTCAGGCAGTAAGACTCCGCTCGACAGAACTCCGATAGCCTAATGGCTAGACCGCTGGTCTTCCAAGCGAGTGGCCTGGGTTCGAACCCCAGCCGGAGCGAATATCTTCAATGTATATATTTCTTTTCTAATTTGAAAATTCTTTTTTTTTTCAATTTCTTTCCTTTGCAATTATTGATTATTTATGTAGGGAAGAAAATTCTGAGTCAGTTTAATTTTTCGACACGAAGATTTCAAAGTGTTTAAATAAACAATTACCAAGGTGCATTTTTTGTTTTTATTATATTTAAAACTCCCACCGACAGAGCTCCCATAGACTAATGGCTAGAGTGTTAGGCTTCCAAGCGAGTGGCCCTGGGTTCGAGTCCCAGCCTGAATGAAAAGCTTCAATGTATACTTTTAGTTTCTAATTTGAAATTTCTTCTTCTTTTTTTTTTAATTTTTCTCTTTTGCGAATATTGATTATTTATGTAGGGAGAAAAATTCTGAGTCAGTTTAATTATTCGACCTGTAAATTTCAAAGTGTTTGAATCAATAATTACCAAGGTGCATTTTTTGTTTTTATTATATTTAAGACTGCCATCGACAGAGCTCTGATAGCCTAATGGCTAGACCGTTGGGTTCCTAGCGCGTGGTACTGGGTTCGAGTCCCGGCCGGAAAGGAAATCTTAAATGCAAATATTTTTTTCTAATTTTATAATTCTTTTTTTTTTATTTTTCCCTTTTGCGAAGTCAGTCAGTCAGTCTGACAGTCAAACAGTCAAGCACTCAGTCATTCAGTCTCAGTCAGTCAGTCCAGTCAGTCAGTCACTCAGTCAGTCAGTTAGTCCTTCAGCCAGTCAGTCAAGCAGTCAGTCATTTAGTCTCAGTCAGTCAGGCAGTCAGTCAGTCAGTCAGTCGGTCAGTCCTGTGCAGTCAGTTAGTCACTAAAGCAGTCAGTCAGTCTCAGTCAGTCAGTCAGTCAGTCAGTCCAGTCCAGTCTCAGTCAGTCAGTCAGTCAGTCTCGGTCAGTCAGTCAGTCAGTCATTCAGTCAGTCAGTCAGTCAGGCAGTCAGTCAGTCGGTCAGCCTTATTCAGTCAGTCTGTCAGTCAGTCAGTCAGTCAGCCTTATTCAGTCAGTCTGTCAGTCATCCTTATTCAGTCAGTCTGTCAGTCAGTCAGTCGGTCAGTCCTGTCCAGTCAGTTAGTCAGTCAAGCAGTCAGTCAGGTAGTCAAGCAGTCAGTCAGTCAGTGTCAGTCAGTCATTTAGTCATTCAGTCAGTCAGTGAAAGAGCCAGTCAGAGAGTCAAGCAGTCAGTCAGTCAGTCTCAGTCAGTCAGTTAGTCAGTTAGTCAGTCAGTCAGTCAGTCAGTCCAGTCTCAGTCAGTCAGGCAGTTAGTTAGTCAGTCTCGGTCAGTCAGTGTGTCAGTCAGTCAGTATCAGTCAGTCAGTGAGTCAGTCTGTCAGTCAGGCAGTATCAGTCAGGCAGTAAGACTCCGCTCGACAGAACTCCGATAGCCTAATGGCTAGACCGCTGGTCTTCCAAGCGAGTGGCCTGGGTTCGAGTCCCAGCCGGAGCGAATATCTTCAATGTATATATTTCTTTTTAATTTGAAAATTCTTTTTTTTTTTCAATTTCTTTCCTTTGCAATTATTGATTATTTATGTAGGGAAGAAAATTCTGAGTCAGTTTAATTTTTCGACACGAAGATTTCAAAGTGTTTAAATAAGCAATTACCAAGGTGCATTTTTTGTTTTTATTATATTTAAAACTCCCACCGACAGAGCTCCCATAGACTAATGGCTAGAGTGTTAGGCTTCCAAGCGAGTGGCCCTGGGTTCGAGTCCCAGCCTGAAAGAAAATCTTCAATGTATACTTTTAGTTTCTAATTTGAAATTTCTTCTTCTTTTTTTTTAATTTTTCTCTTTTGTGAATATTGATTATTTATGTAGGGAGAAAAATTCTGAGTCAGTTTAATTATTCGACCTGTAAATTTCAAAGTGTTTGAATCAATAATTACCAAGGTGCATTTTTTGTTTTTATTATATTTAAGACTTCCATCGACAGAGCTCCGATAGCCTAATGGCTAGAACGTTGGGTTCCTAGCGCGTGGTACTGGGTTCAAGTCCCGGCCGGAAAGGAAATCTTAAATGCAAATATTTTTTTCTAATTTTATAATTCTTTTTTTTTTATTTTTCCCTTTTGCGAAGTCAGTCAGTCAGTCTGACAGTCAATCAGTCAAGCACTCAGTCATTCAGTCTCAGTCAGTCAGTCCAGTCAGTCAGTCACTCAGTCAGTCAGTTAGTCCTTCAGCCAGTCAGTCAAGCAGTCAGTCATTTAGTCTCAGTCAGTCATTCATTCAGTCAGTCAGTCAGTCAGGCAGTCAGTCAGTCAGTCAGTCGGTCAGTCCTGTGCAGTCAGTTAGTCACTAAAGCAGTCAGTCAGTCTCAGTCAGTCAGTCAGTCAGTCAGTCCAGTCCAGTCTCAGTCAGTCAGTCAGTCAGTCTCGGTCAGTCAGTCAGTCAGTCATTCAGTCAGTCAGTCAGGCAGTCAGGCAGTCAGTCAGTCGGTCAGCCTTATTCAGTCAGTCTGTAAGTCAGTCAGTCAGTCAGCCTTATTCAGTCAGTCTGTCAGTCATCCTTATTCAGTCAGTCTGTCAGTCAGTCCTGTCCAGTCAGTTAGTCAGTCAAGCAGTCAGTCAGGTAGTCAAGCAGTCAGTCAGTCAGTGTCAGTCAGTCATTTAGTCATTCAGTCAGTCAGTGAAATAGCCAGTCAGAGAGTCAAGCAGTCAGTCAGTCAGTCTCAGTCAGTCAGTTAGTCAGTCAGTCAGTCAGTCAGTCAGTCAGTCAGTCCAGTCAGTCAGGCAGTTAGTCAGTCAGTCTCGGTCAGTCAGTGAGTCAGTCAGTCAGTATCAGTCAGTCAGTGAGTCAGTCTGTCAGTCAGGCAGTATCAGTCAGGCAGTAAGACTCCGCTCGACAGAACTCCGATAGCCTAATGGCTAGACCGCTGGTCTTCCAAGCGAGTGGCCTGGGTTCGAGTCCCAGCCGGAGCGAATATCTTCAATGTATATATTTCTTTTCTAATTTGAAAATTCTTTTTTTTTTCAATTTCTTTCCTTTGCAATTATTGATTATTTATGTAGGGAAGAAAATTCTGAGTCAGTTTAATTTTTCGACACGAATATTTCAAAGTGTTTAAATAAACAATTACCAAGGTGCATTTTTTGTTTTTATTATATTTAAAACTCCCACCGACAGAGCTCCCATAGACTAATGGCTAAAGTGTTAGGCTTCCAAGCGAGTGGCCCTGGGTTCGAGTCCCAGCCTGAACGAAAATCTTCAATGTGTACTTTTAGTTTCTAATTTGAAATTTCTTCTTCTTTTTTTTTTTTAATTTTTCTCTTTTGCGAATATTGATTATTTATGTAGGGAGAAAAATTCTGAGTCAGTTTAATTATTCGACCTGTAAATTTCAAAGTGTTTGAATCAATAATTACCAAGGTGCATTTTTTGTTTTTATTATATTTAAGACTTCCATCGACAGAGCTCCGATAGCCTAATGGCTAGACTGTTGGGTTCCTAGCGCGTGGTACTGGGTTCGAGTCCCGGCCGGAAAGGAAATCTTAAATGCAAATATTTTTTTCTAATTCTTTTTTTTTATTTTTCCCTTTTGCGAAGTCAGTCAGTCAGTCTGACAGTCAATCAGTCAAGCACTCAGTCATTCAGTCTCAGTCAGTCAGTCCAGTCAGTCTGTCACTAAGTCAGTCAGTTAGTCCTTCAGCCAGTCAGTCAAGCAGTCAGTCATTTAGTCTCAGTCAGTCAGTCATTCAGTCAGTCAGTCAGTCAGGCAGTCAGTCAGTCAGTCAGTCGGTCAGTCCTGTGCAGTCAGTTAGTCACTAAAGCAGTCAGTCAGTCTCAGTCAGTCAGTCAGTCTCGGTCAGTCAGTCAGTCAGTCATTCAGTCAGTCAGTCAGTCAGGCAGTCAGTCAGTCGGTCAGCCTTATTCAGTCAGTCTGTCAGTCAGTCAGTCAGTCAGCCTTATTCAGTCAGTCTGTCAGTCATCCTTATTCAGTCAGTCTGTCAGTCAGTCAGTCGGTCAGTCCTGTCCAGTCAGTTAGTCAGTCAAGCAGTCAGTCAGGTAGTCAAGCAGTCAGTCAGTCAGTGTCAGTCAGTCATTTAGTCATTCAGTCAGTCAGTGAAATAGCCAGTCAGAGAGTCAAGCAGTCAGTCAGTCAGTCTCAGTCAGTCAGTTAGTCAGTCAGTCAGTCAGTCAGTCAGTCAGTCCAGTCTCAGTCAGTCAGGCAGTTAGTCAGTCAGTCTCGGTCAGTCAGTGAGTCAGTCAGTCAGTATCAGTCAGTCAGTGAGTCAGTCTGTCAGTCAGGCAGTATCAGTCAGGCAGTAAGACTCCGCTCGACAGAACTCCGATAGCCTAATGGCTAGACCGCTGGTCTTCCAAGCGAGTGGCCTGGGTTCGAGTCCCAGCCGGAGCGAATATCTTCAATGTATATATTTCTTTTCTAATTTGAAAATTCTTTTTTTTTCAATTTCTTTCCTTTGCAATTATTGATTATTTATGTAGGGAAGAAAATTCTGAGTCAGTTTAATTTTTCGACACGAAGATTTCAAAGTGTTTAAATAAACAATTACCAAGGTGCATGTTTTGTTTTTATTATATTTAAAACTCCCACCGACAGAGCTCCCATAGACTAATGGCTAGAGTGTTAGGCTTCCAAGCGAGTGGCCCTGGGTTCGAGTCCCAGCCTGAACGAAAATCTTCAATGTATACTTTTAGTTTCTAATTTGAAATTTCTTCTTCTTTTTTTTTAAATTTTTCTCTTTTGCGAATATTAATTATTTATGTAGGGAGAAAAATTCTGAGTCAGTTTAATTATTCGACCTGTAAATTTCAAAGTGTTTGAATCAATAATTACCAAGGTGCATTTTTCGTTTTTATTATATTTAAGACTTCCATCGACAGAGCTCCGATAGCCTAATGGCTAGACCGTTGGGTTCCAAGCGCGTGGTACTGGGTTCGAGTCCCGGCCGGAACGAAAATCTTCCATGTATATATTTCTCTTCTAATTTGAAGATTCTTTTTTTTTCAATTTCTTTCTTTTCAAATATGGATTATTTATGTACGGAAGAAAATTCTGAGTCAGTTTAATCATTCGACCTTTAGATTTCAAAGATTTTAGATCAATAATTACTAAGGTGCATTTTTTGTTTTTATTATAATTAAGACACCGATCAACAGAGATCCGATAGTATATTGGCGAGAGCGTTGGGCTTCCATGAGTGTCGCCCTGGGTTCAAATCCCAGCCGGAAAGGAAATCTTAAGGGGTTCCGGGACACAAAAATCGTCAAATTTTGCATTTTTTTTTCTTAAGTAAAAAATTACTCCGTGTTTTTCTGCTTAAGAGGAGGTTTGAATCTTGTTTCTATCTTAAATAGAACGAAAGATATAATTATATTTGTTTCATGCACCTAACTAATGTGTACTTAACTTTAAAACTTTAAACGCGTTTTTCTCCATGATGCAATTTTTCCCGATTTCTTGCATTCAAACTCTTATAAGTCAAGAACCGATAAAGATAAAGTAATGAAATTTGGAGCATATCTTTTTCAAACAGTTTACTTTAAATTTTATTCGTCGAATTTGAAAAAAACGTTTACTACAAAAATTACGATTTTTTTAAAAAGAAGTATTTTCGAATTTTTCGAAATTTTTCTTCAAATATTTTTTATTTTTTATTGAATCAATATTTTTAAAATCGCCGAATAAAAATTAAAGCTTAGATATTTGTGCGTAATTCATTGAAAAAAAAATGAAAATTGTTTAAGAATATTTTGAGTTATAGCAATTTAAAGCAATCCCATTTTTTATGAAAAAACTAATTAAATTTAAATAAAAAATTTTCTTTTTTTCATATTTATGTTATGATTTTGCTTATTAAATAAATGGTGAATCAGTGCAAAAAATTTCAAAACTCTAAAGTATATAATAAAAAAAAATTCAAAATGTGTCCCGGACCCCCTTAAATGCAAATATTTTTTTCTAATTTTATAATTCTTTTTTTTTTATTTTTTCCTTTTGCGAAGTCAGTCAGTCAGTCTGACAGTCAATCAGTCAAGCACTCAGTCATTCAGTCTCAGTCAGTCAGTCCAGTCAGTCAGTCACTCAGTCAGTCAGTTAGTCCTTCAGCCAGTCAGTCAAGCAGTCAGTCATTTAGTCTCAGTCAGTCAGTCATTCAGTCAGTCAGTCAGTCAGGCAGTCAGTCAGTCAGTCAGTCGGTCAGTCCTGTGCAGTCAGTTAGTCACTAAAGCAGTCAGTCAGTCTCAGTCAGTCCCTCAGTCAGTCAGTCCAGTCCAGTCTCAGTCAGTCAGTCAGTCAGTCTCGGTCAGTCAGTCAGTCAGTCATTCAGTCAGTCAGGCAGTCAGTCAGTCGGTCAGCCTTATTCAGTCAGTCTGTCAGTCAGTCAGTCAGTCAGCCTTATTCAGTCAGTCTGTCAGTCATCCTTCTTCAGTCAGTCTGTCAGTCAGTCAGTCAGTCAGCCTTATTCAGTCAGTCTGTCAGTCATCCTTCTTCAGTCAGTCTGTCAGTCAGTCAGTCGGTCAGTCCTGTCCAGTCAGTTAGTCAGTCAAGCAGTCAGTCAGGTAGTCAAGCAGTCAGTCAGTCAGTGTCAGTCAGTCATTTAGTCATTCAGTCAGTCAGTGAAATAGCCAGTCAGAGAGTCAAGCAGTCAGTCAGTCAGTCTCAGTCAGTCAGTTAGTCAGTCAGTCAGTCAGTCAGTCAGTCAGTCCAGTCTCAGTCAGTCAGGCAGTTAGTCAGTCAGTCTCGGTCAGTCAGTGAGTCAGTCAGTCAGTATCAGTCAGTCAGTGAGTCAGTCTGTCAGTCAGGCAGTATCAGTCAGGCAGTAAGACTCCGCTCGACAGAACTCCGATACCCTAATGGCTAGACCGCTGGTCTTCCAAGCGTGTGGCCTGGGTTCGAGTCCCAGCCGGAGCGAATATCTTCAATGTATATATTTCTTTTCTAATTTGAAAATTCTTTTTTTTTTCAATTTCTTTCCTTTGCAATTATTGATTATTTATGTAGGGAAGAAAATTCTGAGTCAGTTTAATTTTTCGACACGAAGATTTCAAAGTGTTTAAATAAACAATTACCAAGGTGCATTTTTTGTTTTTATTATATTTAAAACTCCCACCAACAGAGCTCCCATAGACTAATGGCTAGAGTGTTAGGCTTCCAAGCGAGTGGCCCTGGGTTCGAGTCCCAGCCTGAAAGAAAATCTTCAATGTATACTTTTAGTTTCTAATTTGAAATTTCTTCTTCTTTTTTTTTTTTTAATTTTTCTCTTTTGCGAATATTGATTATTTATGTAGGGAGAAAAATTCTGAGTCAGTTTAATTATTCGACCTGTAAATTTCAAAGTGTTTGAATCAATAATTACCAAGGTGCATTTTTTGTTTTTATTATATTTAAGACTTCCATCGACAGAGCTCCGATAGCCTAATGGCTAGACCGTTGGGTTCCTAGCGCGTGGTACTGGGTTCGAGTCCCGGCCGGAAAGGAAATCTTAAATGCAAATATTTCTTTATAATTTTATAATTCTTTTTTTTTTATTTTTCCCTTTTGCGAAGTCAGTCAGTCAGTCTGACAGTCAATCAGTCAAGCACTCAGTCATTCAGTCTCAGTCAGTCAGTCCAGTCAGTCAGTCACTCAGTCAGTCAGTTAGTCCTTCAGCCAGTCAGTCAAGCAGTCAGTCATTTAGTCTCAGTCAGTCAGTCATTCAGTCAGTCAGTCAGTCAGGCAGTCAGTCAGTCAGTCAGTCGGTCAGTCCTGTGCAGTCAGTTAGTCACTAAAGCAGTCAGTCAGTCTCAGTCAGTCAGTCAGTCAGTCAGTCCAGTCCAGTCTCAGTCAGTCAGTCAGTCTCGGTCAGTCAGTCAGTCAGTCATTCAGTCAGTCAGGCAGTCAGTCAGTCGGTCAGCCTTATTCAGTCAGTCTGTCAGTCAGTCAGTCAGCCTTATTCAGTCAGTCTGTCAGTCATCCTTATTCAGTCAGTCTGTCAGTCAGTCAGTCGGTCAGTCCTGTCCAGTCAGTTAGTCAGTCAAGCAGTCAGTCAGGTAGTCAAGCAGTCAGTCAGTCAGTGTCAGTCAGTCATTTAGTCATTCAGTCAGTCAGTGAAATAGCCAGTCAGAGAGTCAAGCAGTCAGTCAGTCAGTCTCAGTCAGTCAGTTAGTCAGTCAGTCAGTCAGTCAGTCAGTCAGTCCAGTTTCAGTCAGTCAGGCAGTTAGTCAGTCAGTCTCGGTCAGTCAGTGAGTCAGTCAGTCAGTATCAGTCAGTATCAGTCAGTCAGTGAATCAGTCTGTCAGACAGGCAGTATCAGTCAGGCAGTAAGACTCCGCTCGATAGAACTCCGATAGCCTAATGGCTAGACCGCTGGTCTTCCAAGCGAGTGGCCTGGGTTCGAGTCCCAGCCGGAGCGAATATCTTCAATGTATATATTTCTTTTCTAATTTGAAAATTCTTTTTTTTTTCAATTTCTTTCCTTTGCAATTATTGATTATTTATGTAGGGAAGAAAATTCTGAGTCAGTTTAATTTTTCGACACGAAGATTTCAAAGTGTTTAAATAAACAATTACCAAGGTGCATTTTTTGTTTTTATTATATTTAAAACTCCCACCGACAGAGCTCCCATAGACTAATGGCTAGAGTGTTAGGCTTCCAAGCGAGTGGCCCTGGGTTCGAGTCCCAGCCTGAACGAAAATCTTCAATGTATACTTTTAGTTTCTAATTTGAAATTTCTTCTTCTTTTTTTTTTAATTTTTCTCTTTTGCGAATATTGATTATTTATGTAGAGAGAAAAATTCTGAGTCAGTTTAATTATTGGACCTGTAAATTTCAAAGTGTTTGAATCAATAATTACCAAGGTGCATTTTTTGTTTTTATTATATTTAAGACTTCCATCGACAGAGCTCCGATAGCCTAATCTCTAGACCGTTGGGTTCCTAGCGCGTGGTACTCGGTTCGAGTCCCGGCCGGAAAGGAAATCTTAAATGCAAATATTTTTTTCTAATTTTATAATTCTTTTTTTTTTATTTTTCCCTTTTGCGAAGTCAGTCAGTCAGTCTGAGAGTCAATCAGTCAAGCACTCAGTCATTCAGTCTCAGTCAGTCAATCCAATCAGTCAGTCACTCAGTCAGTCAGTTAGTCCTTCAGCCAGTCAGTCAAGCAGTCAGTCATTTAGTCTCAGTCAGTCAGTCATTCAGTCAGTCAGTCAGTCAGGCAGTCAGTCAGTCAGTCAGTCGGTCAGTCCTGTGCAGTCAGTTAGTCACTAAAGCAGTCAGTCAGTCTCAGTCAGTCAGTCAGTCAGTCTCAGTCAGTCAGTCAGTCAGTCAGTCCAGTCCAGTCTCAGTCAGTCAGTCAGTCTCGGTCAGTCAGTCAGTCAGTCATTCAGTCAGTCAGTCAGTCAGGCAGTCAGTCAGTCGGTCAGCCTTATTCAGTCAGTCTGTCAGTCAGTCAGTCGGTCAGCCTTATTCAGTCAGTCTGTCAGTCATCCTTATTCAGTCAGTCTGTCAGTCAGTCAGTCGGTCAGTCCTGTCCAGTCAGTTAGTCAGTCAAGCAGTCAGTCAAGTAGTCAAGCAGTCAGTCAGTCAGTGTCAGTCAGTCATTTAGTCATTCAGTCAGTCAGTGAAATAGCCAGTCAGAGAGTCAAGCAGTCAGTCAGTCAGTCTCAGTCAGTCAGTTAGTCAGTCAGTCAGTCAGTCAGTCAGTCAGTCCAGTCTCAGTCAGTCAGGCAGTTAGTCAGTCAGTCTCGGTCAGTCAGTGATTCAGTCAGTCAGTATCAGTCAGTCAGTGAGTCAGTCTGTCAGTCAGGCAGTATCAGTCAGGCAGTAAGACTCCGCTCGACAGAACTCCGATAGCCTAATGGCTAGACCGCTGGTCTTCCAAGCGAGTGGCCTGGGTTCGAGTCCCAGCCGGAGCGAATATCTTCAATGTATATATTTCTTTTCTAATTTGAAAATTCTTTTTTTTTTTCAATTTCTTTCCTTTGCAATTATTGATTATTTATGTAGGGAAGAAAATTCTGAGTCAGTTTAATTTTTCGACACGAAGATTTCAAAGTGTTTAAATAAACAATTACCAAGGTGCATTTTTTGTTTTTATTATATTTAAAACTCCCACCGACAGAGCTCCCATAGACTAATGGCTAGAGTGTTAGGCTTCCAAGCGAGTGGCCCTGGGTTCGAGTCCCAGCCTGAAAGAAAATCTTCAATGTATACTTTTAGTTTCTAATTTGAAATTTCTTCTTCTTTTTTTTTTTTTAATTTTTCTCTTTTGCGAATATTGATTATTTATGTAGGGAGAAAAATTCTGAGTCAGTTTAATTATTCGACCTGTAAATTTCAAAGTGTTTGAATCAATAATTACCAAGGTGCATTTTTTGTTTTTATTATATTTAAGACTTCCATCGACAGAGCTCCGATAGCCTAATGGCTAGACCGTTGGGTTCCTAGCGCGTGGTACTGGGTTCGAGTCCCGAACGGAAAGGAAATCTTAAATGCAAATATTTCTTTATAATTTTATAATTCTTTTTTTTTTATTTTTCCCTTTTGCGAAGTCAGTCAGTCAGTCTGACAGTCAATCAGTCAAGCACTCAGTCATTCAGTCTCAGTCAGTCAGTCCAGTCAGTCAGTCACTCAGTCAGTCAGTTAGTCCTTCAGCCAGTCAGTCAGTCATTCAGTCAGTCAGTCAGTCAGGCAGTCAGTCAGTCAGTCAGTCGGTCAGTCCTGTGCAGTCAGTTAGTCACTAAAGCAGTCAGTCAGTCTCAGTCAGTCAGTCAGTCAGTCAGTCCAGTCCAGTCTCAGTCAGTCAGTCAGTCAGTCTCGGTCAGTCAGTCAGTCAGTCATTCAGTCAGTCAGTCAGTCAGGCAGTCAGTCAGTCGGTCAGCCTTATTCAGTCAGTCTGTCAGTCAGTCAGTCAGTCAGCCTTATTCAGTCAGTCTGTCAGTCCGTCAGTCGGTCAGTCCTGTCCAGTCAGTTAGTCAGTCAAGCAGTCAGTCAGGTAGTCAAGCAGTCAGTCAGTCAGTGTCAGTCAGTCATTTAGTCATTCAGTCAGTCAGTGAAATAGCCAGTCAGAGAGTCAAGCAGTCAGTCAGTCAGTCTCAGTCAGTCAGTTAGTCAGTCAGTCAGTCAGTCAGTCAGTCAGTCCAGTCTCAGTCAGTCAGGCAGTTAGTCAGTCAGTCTCGGTCAGTCAGTGAGTCAGTCAGTCAGTATCAGTCAGTCAGTGAGTCAGTCTGTCAGTCAGGCAGTAAGACTCCGTTCGACAGAACTCCGATAGCCTAATGGCTAGACTGCTGGTCTTCCAAGCGAGTGGCCTGGGTTCGAGTCCCAGCCGGAGCGAATATCTTCAATGTATATATTTCTTTTCTAATTTGAAAATTCTTTTTTTTTTCAATTTCTTTCCTTTGCAATTATTGATTATTTATGTAGGGAAGAAAATTCTGAGTCAGTTTAATTTTTCGACACGAAGATTTCAAAGTGTTTAAATAAACAATTACCAAGGTGCATTTTTTGTTTTTATTATATTTAAAACTCCCACCGACAGAGCTCCCATAGACTAATGGCTAGAGTGTTAGGCTTCCAAGCGAGTGGCCCTGGGTTCGAGTCCCAGCCTGAACGAAAATCTTCAATGTATACTTTTAGTTTCTAATTTGAAATTTCTTCTTCTTTTTTTTTTAATTTTCTCTTTTGCGAATATTGATTATTTATGTAGAGAGAAAAATTCTGAGTCAGTTTAATTATTCGACCTGTAAATTTCAAAGTGTTTGAATCAATAATTACCAAGGTGCATTTTTTGTTTTTATTATATTTAAGACTTCCATCGACAGAGCTCCGATAGCCTAATGGCTAGACCGTTGGGTTCCTAGCGCGTGGTACTGGGTTCGAGTCCCGGCCGGAAAGGAAATCTTAAATGCAAATATTTTTTTCTAATTTTATAATTCTTTTTTTTTTTATTTTTCCCTTTTGTGAAGTCAGTCAGTCAGTCTGAGAGTCAATCAGTCAAGCACTCAGTCATTCAGTCTCAGTCAGTCAATCCAGTCAGTCAGTCACTCAGTCAGTCAGTTAGTCCTTCAGCCAGTCAGTCAAGCAGTCAGTCATTTAGTCTCAGTCAGTCAGTCATTCAGTCAGTCAGTCAGTCAGGCAGTCAGTCAGTCAGTCAGTCGGTCAGTCCTGTGCAGTCAGTTAGTCACTAAAGCAGTCAGTCAGTCTCAGTCAGTCAGTCAGTCAGTCAGTCAGTCAGTCCAGTCCAGTCTCAGTCAGTCAGTCAGTCAGTCTCGGTCAGTCAGTCAGTCAGTCATTCAGTCAGTCAGTCAGTCAGGCAGTCAGTCAGTCGGTCAGCCTTATTCAGTCAGTCTGTCAGTCAGTCAGTCAGTCAGCCTTATTCAGTCAGTCTGTCAGTCAGTCAGTCGGTCAGTCCTGTCCAGTCAGTTAGTCAGTCAAGCAGTCAGTCAGGTAGTCAAGCAGTCAGTCAGTCAGTGTCAGTCAGTCATTTATTCATTCAGTCAGTCAGTGAAATAGCCAGTCAGAGAGTCAAGCAGTCAGTCAGTCAGTCTCAGTTAGTCAGTTAGTCAGTCAGTCAGTCAGTCCAGTCTCAGTCAGTCAGGCAGTTAGTCAGTCAGTCTCGGTCAGTCAGTGAGTCAGTCAGTCAGTATCAGTCAGTCAGTGAGTCAGTCTGTCAGTCAGGCAGTATCAGTCAGGCAGTAAGACTCCGCTCGACAGAACTCCGATAGCCTAATGGCTAGACCGCTGGTCTTCCAAGCGAGTGGCCTGGGTTCGAGTCCCAGCCGGAGCGAATATCTTCAATGTATATATTTCTTTTCTAATTTGAAAATTCTTTTTTTTTTCAATTTCTTTCCTTTGCAATTATTGATTATTTATGTAGGAAGGAAAATTCTGAGTCAGTTTAATTTTTCGACACGAAGATTTCAAAGTGTTTAAATAAACAATTACCAAGGTGCATTTTTTGTTTTTATTATATTTAAAACTCCCACCGACAGAGCTCCCATAGACTAATGGCTAGAGTGTTAGGCTTCCAAGCGAGTGGCCCTGGGTTCGAGTCCCAGCCTGAACGAAAATCTTCAATGTATACTTTTAGTTTCTAATTTGAAATTTCTTCTTCTTTTTTTTTTAATTTTTCTCTTTTGCGAATATTGATTATTTATGTAGGGAGAAAAATTCTGAGTCAGTTTAATTATTCGACCTGTAAATTTCAAAGTGTTTGAATCAATAATTACCAAGGTGCATTTTTTGTTTTTATTATATTTAAGACTTCCATCGACAGAGCTCCGATAGCCTAATGGCTAGACCGCTGGGTTCCTAGCGCGTGGTACTGGGTTCGAGTCCCGGCCGGAAAGGAAATCTTAAATGCAAATATTTTTTTCTAATTTTATAATTCTTTTTTTTTATTTTTCCCTTTTGCGAAGTCAGTCAGTCAGTCTGAGAGTCAATCAGTCAAGCACTCAGTCATTCAGTCTCAGTCAGTCAATCCAGTCAGTCAGTCACTCAGTCAGTCAGTTAGTCCTTCAGCCAGTCAGTCAAGCAGTCAGTCATTTAGTCTCAGTCAGTCAGTCATTCAGTCAGTCAGTCAGTCAGGCAGTCAGTCAGTCAGTCAGTCGGTCAGTCCTGTGCAGTCAGTCAGTCTCAGTCAGTCAGTCTCAGTCAGTCAGTCAGTCAGTCAGTCAGTCAGTCCAGTCCAGTCTCAGTCAGTCAGTCAGTCAGTCTCGGTCAGTCAGTCAGTCAGTCATTCAGTCAGTCAGTCAGTCAGGCAGTCAGTCAGTCGGTCAGCCTTATTCAGTCAGTCTGTCAGTCAGTCAGTCAGTCAGCCTTATTCAGTCAGTCTGTCAGTCAGTCAGTCGGTCAGTCCTGTCCAGTCAGTTAGTCAGTCAAGCAGTCAGTCAGGTAGTCAAGCAGTCAGTCAGTCAGTGTCAGTCAGTCATTTAGTCATTCAGTCAGTCAGTGAAATAGCCAGTCAGAGAGTCAAGCAGTCAGTCAGTCTCAGTTAGTCAGTTAGTCAGTCAGTCAGTCAGTCCAGTCTCAGTCAGTCAGGCAGTTAGTCAGTCAGTCTCGGTCAGTCAGTGAGTCAGTCAGTCAGTATCAGTCAGTCAGTGAGTCAGTCTGTCAGTCAGGCAGTATCAGTCAGGCAGTAAGACTCCGCTCGACAGAACTCCGATAGCCTAATGGCTAGACCGCTGGTCTTCCAAGCGAGTGGCCTGGGTTCGAGTCCCAGCCGGAGCGAATATCTTCAATGTATATATTTCTTTTCTAATTTGAAAATTCTTTTTTTTTTCAATTTCTTTCCTTTGCAATTATTGATTATTTATGTAGGAAGGAAAATTCTGAGTCAGTTTAATTTTTCGACACGAAGATTTCAAAGTGTTTAAATAAACAATTACCAAGGTGCATTTTTTGTTTTTATTATATTTAAAACTCCCACCGACAGAGCTCCCATAGACTAATGGCTAGAGTGTTAGGCTTCCAAGCGAGTGGCCCTGGGTTCGAGTCCCAGCCTGAACGAAAATCTTCAATGTATACTTTTAGTTTCTAATTTGAAATTTCTTCTTCTTTTTTTTTTAATTTTTCTCTTTTGCGAATATTGATTATTTATGTAGGGAGAAAAATTCTGAGTCAGTTTAATTATTCGACCTGTAAATTTCAAAGTGTTTGAATCAATAATTACCAAGGTGCATTTTTTGTTTTTATTATATTTAAGACTTCCATCGACAGAGCTCCGATAGCCTAATGGCTAGACCGCTGGGTTCCTAGCGCGTGGTACTGGGTTCGAGTCCCGGCCGGAAAGGAAATCTTAAATGCAAATATTTTTTTTCTAATTTTATAATTCTTTTTTTTTATTTTTCCCTTTTGCGAAGTCAGTCAGTCAGTCTGACAGTCAATCAGTCAAGCACTCAGTCATTCAGTCTCAGTCAGTCAGTCCAGTCAGTCAGTCACTCAGTCAGTCAGTTAGTCCTTCAGCCAGTCAGTCAAGCAGTCAGTCATTTAGTCGCAGTCAGTCAGTCATTCAGTCAGTCAGTCAGTCAGTCAGTCAGGCAGTCAGTCAGTCAGTCAGTCGGTCAGTCCTGTGCAGTCAGTTAGTCACTAAAGCAGTCAGTCAGTCTCAGTCAGTCAGTCAGTCAGTCAGTCAGTCCAGTCCAGTCTCAGTCAGTCAGTCAGTCAGTCTCGGTCAGTCAGTCAGTCAGTCATTCAGTCAGTCAGTCAGTCAGGCAGTCAGTCAGTCGGTCAGCCTTATTCAGTCAATCTGTCAGTCAGTCAGTCAGTCAGCCTTATTCAGTCAGTCTGTCAGTCATCCTTATTCAGTCAGTCTGTCAGTCAGTCAGTCGGTCAGTCCTGTCCAGTCAGTTAGTCAGTCAAGCAGTCAGTCAGGTAGTCAAGCAGTCAGTCAGTCAGTGTCAGTCAGTCATTTAGTCATTCAGTCAGTCAGTGAAATAGCCAGTCAGAGAGTCAAGCAGTCAGTCAGTCAGTCTCAGTCAGTCAGTTAGTCAGTCAGTCAGTCAGTCAGTCAGTCAGTCCAGTCTCAGTCAGTCAGGCAGTTAGTCAGTCAGTCTCGGTCAGTCAGTGAGTCAGTCAGTCAGTATCAGTCAGTCAGTGAGTCAGTCTGTCAGTCAGGCAGTATCAGTCAGGCAGTAAGACTCCGCTCGACAGAACTCCGATAGCCTAATGGCTAGACCGCTGGTCTTCCAAGCGAGTGGCCTGGGTTCGAGTCCCAGCCGGAGCGAATATCTTCAATGTATATATTTCTTTTCTAATTTGAAAATTCTTTTTTTTTCAATTTCTTTCCTTTGCAATTATTGATTATTTATGTAGGGAAGAAAATTCTGAGTCAGTTTAATTTTTCGACACGAAGATTTCAAAGTGTTTAAATAAACAATTACCAAGGTGCATTTTTTGTTTTTATTATATTTAAAACTCCCACCGACAGAGCTCCCATAGACTAATGGCTAGAGTGTTAGGCTTCCAAGCGAGTGGCCCTGGGTTCGAGTCCCAGCCTGAACGAAAATCTTCAATGTATACTTTTAGTTTCTAATTTGAAATTTCTTCTTCTTTTTTTTTAAATTTTTCTCTTTTGCGAATATTGATTATTTATGTAGGGAGAAAAATTCTGAGTCAGTTTAATTATTCGACCTGTAAATTTCAAAGTGTTTGAATCAATAATTACCAAGGTGCATTTTTCGTTTTTATTATATTTAAGACTTCCATCGACAGAGCTCCGATAGCCTAATGGCTAGACCGTTGGGTTCCAAGCGCGTGGTACTGGGTTCGAGTCCCGGCCGGAACGAAAATCTTCCATGTATATATTTCTCTTCTAATTTGAAGATTTTTTTTTTTTCAATTTCTTTCTTTTCAAATATGGATTATTTATGTACGGAAGAAAATTCTGAGTCAGTTTAATCATTCGACCTTTAGATTTCAAAGATTTTAGATCAATAATTACTAAGGTGCATTTTTTGTTTTTATTATAATTAAGACACCGATCAACAGAGATCCGATAGTATATTGGCGAGAGCGTTGGGCTTCCATGAGTGTCGCCCTGGGTTCAAATCCCAGCCGGAAAGGAAATCTTAAGGGGTTCCGGGACACAAAAATCGTCAAATTTTGCATTTTTTTTCTTAAGTAAAAAATTACTCCGTGTTTTTCTGCTTAAGAGGAGGTTTGAATCTTGTTTCTATCTTAAATAGAACGAAAGATATAATTATATTTGTTTCATGCACCTAACTAATGTGTACTTAACTTTAAAACTTTAAACGCGTTTTTCTCCATGATGCAATTTTTCCCGATTTCTTGCATTCAAACTCTTATAAGTCAAGAACCGATAAAGATAAAGTAATGAAATTTGGAGCATATCTTTTTCAAACAGTTTACTTTAAATTTTATTCGTCGAATTTGAAAAAAACGTTTACTACAAAAATTACGATTTTTTTAAAAAGAAGTATTTTCGAATTTTTCGAAATTTTTCTTCAAATATTTTTTATTTTTTATTGAATCAATATTTTTAAAATCGCCGAATAAAAATTAAAGCTTAGATATTTGTGCGTAATTCATTGAAAAAAAATGAAAATTGTTTAAGAATATTTTGAGTTATAGCAATTTAAAGCAATCCCATTTTTTATGAAAAAACTAATTAAATTTAAATAAAAAATTTTCTTTTTTTCATATTTATGTTATGATTTTGCTTATTAAATAAATGGTGAATCAGTGCAAAAAATTTCAAAACTCTAAAGTATATAATAAAAAAAATTTCAAAATGTGTCCCGGACCCCCTTAAATGCAAATATTTTTTTCTAATTTTATAATTCTTTTTTTTTTATTTTTTCCTTTTGCGAAGTCAGTCAGTCAGTCTGACAGTCAATCAGTCAAGCACTCAGTCATTCAGTCTCAGTCAGTCAGTCCAGTCAGTCAGTCACTCAGTCAGTCAGTTAGTCCTTCAGCCAGTCAGTCAAGCAGTCAGTCATTTAGTCTCAGTCAGTCAGTCATTCAGTCAGTCAGTCAGTCAGGCAGTCAGTCAGTCAGTCAGTCGGTCAGTCCTGTGCAGTCAGTTAGTCACTAAAGCAGTCAGTCAGTCTCAGTCAGTCCCTCAGTCAGTCAGTCCAGTCCAGTCTCAGTCAGTCAGTCAGTCAGTCTCGGTCAGTCAGTCAGTCAGTCATTCAGTCAGTCAGTCAGTCAGGCAGTCAGTCAGTCGGTCAGCCTTATTCAGTCAGTCTGTCAGTCAGTCAGTCAGTCAGCCTTATTCAGTCAGTCTGTCAGTCATCCTTCTTCAGTCAGTCTGTCAGTCAGTCAGTCGGTCAGTCCTGTCCAGTCAGTTAGTCAGTCAAGCAGTCAGTCAGGTAGTCAAGCAGTCAGTCAGTCAGTGTCAGTCAGTCATTTAGTCATTCAGTCAGTCAGTGAAATAGCCAGTCAGAGAGTCAAGCAGTCAGTCAGTCAGTCTCAGTCAGTCAGTTAGTCAGTCAGTCAGTCAGTCAGTCAGTCAGTCCAGTCTCAGTCAGTCAGGCAGTTAGTCAGTCAGTCTCGGTCAGTCAGTGAGTCAGTCAGTCAGTATCAGTCAGTCAGTGAGTCAGTCTGTCAGTCAGGCAGTATCAGTCAGGCAGTAAGACTCCGCTCGACAGAACTCCGATACCCTAATGGCTAGACCGCTGGTCTTCCAAGCGTGTGGCCTGGGTTCGAGTCCCAGCCGGAGCGAATATCTTCAATGTATATATTTCTTTTCTAATTTGAAAATTCTTTTTTTTTTCAATTTCTTTCCTTTGCAATTATTGATTATTTATGTAGGGAAGAAAATTCTGAGTCAGTTTAATTTTTCGACACGAAGATTTCAAAGTGTTTAAATAAACAATTACCAAGGTGCATTTTTTGTTTTTATTATATTTAAAACTCCCACCAACAGAGCTCCCATAGACTAATGGCTAGAGTGTTAGGCTTCCAAGCGAGTGGCCCTGGGTTCGAGTCCCAGCCTGAACGAAAATCTTCAATGTATACTTTTAGTTTCTAATTTGAAATTTCTTCTTCTTTTTTTTTAATTTTTCTCTTTTGCGAATATTGATTATTTATGTAGGGAGAAAAATTCTGAGTCAGTTTAATTATTCGACCTGTAAATTTCAAAGTGTTTGAATCAATAATTACCAAGGTGCATTTTTTGTTTTTATTATATTTAAGACTTCCATCGACAGAGCTCCGATAGCCTAATGGCTAGACCGTTGGGTTCCTAGCGCGTGGTACTGGGTTCGAGTCCCGGCCGGAAAGGAAATCTTAAATGCAAATATTTTTTTCTAATTTTATAATTCTTTTTTTTTTATTTTTCCCTTTTGCGAAGTCAGTCAGTCAGTCTGACAGTCAATCAGTCAAGCACTCAGTCATTCAGTCTCAGTCAGTCAGTCCAGTCAGTCAGTCACTCAGTCAGTCAGTTAGTCCTTCAGCCAGTCAGTCAAGCAGTCAGTCATTTAGTCTCAGTCAGTCAGTCATTCAGTCAGTCAGTCAGTCAGGCAGTCAGTCAGTCAGTCAGTCGGTCAGTCCTGTGCAGTCAGTTAGTAACTAAAGCAGTCAGTCAGTCTCAGTCAGTCAGTCAGTCAGTCTCAGTCAGTCAGTCAGTCAGTCAGTCCAGTCCAGTCTCAGTCAGTCCAGTCCAGTCTCAGTCAGTCAGTCAGTCAGTCTCGGTCAGTCAGTCAGTCAGTCATTCAGTCAGTCAGTCAGTCAGGCAGTCAGTCAGTCGGTCAGCCTTATTCAGTCAGTCTGTCAGTCAGTCAGTCAGTCAGCCTTATTCAGTCAGTCTGTCAGTCATCCTTATTCAGTCAGTCTGTCAGTCAGTCAGTCGGTCAGTCCTGTCCAGTCAGTTAGTCAGTCAAGCAGTCAGTCAGGTAGTCAAGCAGTCAGTCAGTCAGTGTCAGTCAGTCATTTAGTCATTCAGTCAGTCAGTGAAATAGCCAGTCAGAGAGTCAAGCAGTCAGTCAGTCAGTCTCAGTCAGTCAGTTAGTCAGTCAGTCAGTCAGTCAGTCAGTCAGTCCAGTCTCAGTCAGTCAGGCAGTTAGTCAGTCAGTCTCGGTCAGTCAGTGAGTCAGTCAGTCAGTATCAGTCAGTCAGTGAGTCAGTCTGTCAGTCAGGCAGTATCAGTCAGGCAGTAAGACTCCGCTCGACAGAACTCCGATAGCCTAATGGCTAGACCGCTGGTCTTCCAAGCGAGTGGCCTGGGTTCGAGTCCCAGCCGGAGCGAATATCTTCAATGTATATATTTCTTTTCTAATTTGAAAATTCTTTTTTTTTTCAATTTCTTTCCTTTGCAATTATTGATTATTTATGTAGGGAAGAAAATTCTGAGTCAGTTTAATTTTTCGACACGAAGATTTCAAAGTGTTTAAATAAACAATTACCAAGGTGCATTTTTTGTTTTTATTATATTTAAAACTCCCACCGACAGAGCTCCCATAGACTAATGGCTAGAGTGTTAGGCTTCCAAGCGAGTGGCCCTGGGTTCGAGTCCCAGCCTGAAAGAAAATCTTCAATGTATACTTTTAGTTTCTAATTTGAAATTTCTTCTTCTTTTTTTTTTTTAATTTTTCTCTTTTGCGAATATTGATTATTTATGTAGGGAGAAAAATTCTGAGTCAGTTTAATTATTCGACCTGTAAATTTCAAAGTGTTTGAATCAATAATTACCAAGGTGCATTTTTTGTTTTTATTATATTTAAGACTTCCATCGACAGAGCTCCGATAGCCTAATGGCTAGACCGTTGGGTTCCTAGCGCGTGGTACTGGGTTCGAGTCCCGGCCGGAAAGGAAATCTTAAATGCAAATATTTCTTTATAATTTTATAATTCTTTTTTTTTTATTTTTCCCTTTTGCGAAGTCAGTCAGTCAGTCTGACAGTCAATCAGTCAAGCACTCAGTCATTCAGTCTCAGTCAGTCAGTCCAGTCAGTCAGTCACTCAGTCAGTCAGTTAGTCCTTCAGCCAGTCAGTCAAGCAGTCAGTCATTTAGTCTCAGTCAGTCAGTCATTCAGTCTTTCAGTCAGTCAGGCAGTCAGTCAGTCAGTCAGTCGGCCAGTCCTGTGCAGTCAGTTAGTCACTAAAGCAGTCAGTCAGTCTCAGTCAGTCAGTCAGTCAGTCCAGTCCAGTCTCAGTCAGTCAGTCAGTCAGTCTCGGTCAGTCAGTCAGTCAGTCATTCAGTCAGTCAGTCAGTCAGGCAGTCAGTCAGTCGGTCAGCCTTATTCAGTCAGTCTGTCAGTCAGTCAGTCAGTCAGCCTTATTCAGTCAGTCTGTCAGTCATCCTTATTCAGTCAGTCTGTCAGTCAGTCAGTCGGTCAGTCCTGTCCAGTCAGTTAGTCAGTCAAGCAGTCAGTCAGGTAGTCAAGCAGTCAGTCAGTCAGTGTCAGTCAGTCATTTAGTCATTCAGTCAGTCAGTGAAATAGCCAGTCAGAGAGTCAAGCAGTCAGTCAGTCAGTCTCAGTCAGTCAGTTAGTCAGTCAGTCAGTCAGTCAGTCAGTCAGTCCAGTTTCAGTCAGTCAGGCAGTTAGTCAGTCAGTCTCGGTCAGTCAGTGAGTCAGTCAGTCAGTATCAGTCAGTATCAGTCAGTCAGTGAATCAGTCTGTCAGACAGGCAGTATCAGTCAGGCAGTAAGACTCCGCTCGATAGAACTCCGATAGCCTAATGGCTAGACCGCTGGTCTTCCAAGCGAGTGGCCTGGGTTCGAGTCCCAGCCGGAGCGAATATCTTCAATGTATATATTTCTTTTCTAATTTGAAAATTCTTTTTTTTTTTCAATTTCTTTCCTTTGCAATTATTGATTATTTATGTAGGGAAGAAAATTCTGAGTCAGTTTAATTTTTCGACACGAAGATTTCAAAGTGTTTAAATAAACAATTACCAAGGTGCATTTTTTGTTTTTATTATATTTAAAACACCCACCAACAGAGCTCCCATAGACTAATGGCTAGAGTGTTAGGCTTCCAAGCGAGTGGCCCTGGGTTCGAGTCCCAGCCTGAACGAAAATCTTCAATGTATACTTTTAGTTTCTAATTTGAAATTTCTTCTTCTTTTTTTTTTAATTTTTCTCTTTTGCGAATATTGATTATTTATGTAGGGAGAAAAATTCTGAGTCAGTTTAATTATTCGACCTGTAAATTTCAAAGTGTTTGAATCAATAATTACCAAGGTGCATTTTTTGTTTTTATTATATTTAAGACTTCCATCGACAGAGCTCCGATAGCCTAATCTCTAGACCGTTGGGTTCCTAGCGCGTGGTACTCGGTTCGAGTCCCGGCCGGAAAGGAAATCTTAAATGCAAATATTTTTTTCTAATTTTATAATTCTTTTTTTTTTATTTTTCCCTTTTGCGAAGTCAGTCAGTCAGTCTGAGAGTCAATCAGTCAAGCACTCAGTCATTCAGTCTCAGTCATTCAATCCAATCAGTCAGTCACTCAGTCAGTCAGTTAGTCCTTCAGCCAGTCAGTCAAGCAGTCAGTCATTTAGTCTCAGTCAGTCAGTCATTCAGTCAGTCAGTCAGTCAGGCAGTCAGTCAGTCAGTCAGTCGGTCAGTCCTGTGCAGTCAGTTAGTCACTAAAGCAGTCAGTCAGTCTCAGTCAGTCAGTCAGTCAGTCTCAGTCAGTCAGTCAGTCAGTCCAGTCCAGTCTCAGTCAGTCAGTCAGTCTCGGTCAGTCAGTCAGTCAGTCATTCAGTCAGTCAGTCAGTCAGGCAGTCAGTCAGTCGGTCAGCCTTATTCAGTCAGTCTGTCAGTCAGTCAGTCGGTCAGCCTTATTCAGTCAGTCTGTCAGTCATCCTTATTCAGTCAGTCTGTCAGTCAGTCAGTCGGTCAGTCCTGTCCAGTCAGTTAGTCAGTCAAGCAGTCAGTCAAGTAGTCAAGCAGTCAGTCAGTCAGTGTCAGTCAGTCATTTAGTCATTCAGTCAGTCAGTGAAATAGCCAGTCAGAGAGTCAAGCAGTCAGTCAGTCAGTCTCAGTCAGTCAGTTAGTCAGTCAGTCAGTCAGTCAGTCTGTCAGTCCAGTCTCAGTCAGTCAGGCAGTTAGTCAGTCAGTTTCGGTCAGTCAGTGATTCAGTCAGTCAGTATCAGTCAGTCAGTGAGTCAGTCTGTCAGTCAGGCAGTATCAGTCAGGCAGTAAGACTCCGCTCGACAGAACTCCGATAGCCTAATGGCTAGACCGCTGGTCTTCCAAGCGAGTGGCCTGGGTTCGAGTCCCAGCCGGAGCGAATATCTTCAATGTATATATTTCTTTTCTAATTTGAAAATTCTTTTTTTTTTCAATTTCTTTCCTTTGCAATTATTGATTATTTATGTAGGGAAGAAAATTCTGAGTCAGTTTAATTTTTCGACACAAAGATTTCAAAGTGTTTAAATAAACAATTACCAAGGTGCATTTTTTGTTTTTATTATATTTAAAACTCCCACCGACAGAGCTCCCATAGACTAATGGCTAGAGTGTTAGGCTTCCAAGCGAGTGGCCCTGGGTTCGAGTCCCAGCCTGAAAGAAAATCTTCAATGTATACTTTTAGTTTCTAATTTGAAATTTCTTCTTCTTTTTTTTTTTTTTTAATTTTTCTCTTTTGCGAATATTGATTATTTATGTAGGGAGAAAAATTCTGAGTCAGTTTAATTATTCGACCTGTAAATTTCAAAGTGTTTGAATCAATAATTACCAAGGTGCATTTTTTGTTTTTATTATATTTAAGACTTCCATCGACAGAGCTCCGATAGCCTAATGGCTAGACCGTTGGGTTCCTAGCGCGTGGTACTGGGTTCGAGTCCCGGCCGGAAAGGAAATCTTAAATGCAAATATTTCTTTATAATTTTATAATTCTTTTTTTTTTATTTTTCCCTTTTGCGAAGTCAGTCAGTCAGTCTGACAGTCAATCAGTCAAGCACTCAGTCATTCAGTCTCAGTCAGTCAGTCCAGTCAGTCAGTCACTCAGTCAGTCAGTTAGTCCTTCAGCCAGTCAGTCAAGCAGTCAGTCATTTAGTCTCAGTCAGTCAGTCATTCAGTCAGTCAGTCAGTCAGGCAGTCAGTCAGTCAGTCAGTCGGTCAGTCCTGTGCAGTCAGTTAGTCACTAAAGCAGTCAGTCAGTCTCAGTCAGTCAGTCAGTCAGTCAGTCCAGTCCAGTCTCAGTCAGTCAGTCAGTCAGTCTCGGTCAGTCAGTCAGTCAGTCATTCAGTCAGTCAGTCAGTCAGGCAGTCAGTCAGTCGGTCAGCCTTATTCAGTCAGTCTGTCAGTCAGTCAGTCAGTCAGCCTTATTCAGTCAGTCTGTCAGTCCGTCAGTCGGTCAGTCCTGTCCAGTCAGTTAGTCAGTCAAGCAGTCAGTCAGGTAGTCAAGCAGTCAGTCAGTCAGTGTCAGTCAGTCATTTAGTCATTCAGTCAGTCAGTGAAATAGCCAGTCAGAGAGTCAAGCAGTCAGTCAGTCAGTCTCAGTCAGTCAGTTAGTCAGTCAGTCAGTCAGTCAGTCAGTCAGTCCAGTCTCAGTCAGTCAGGCAGTTAGTCAGTCAGTCTCGGTCAGTCAGTGAGTCAGTCAGTCAGTATCAGTCAGTCAGTGAGTCAGTCTGTCAGTCAGGCAGTAAGACTCCGTTCGACAGAACTCCGATAGCCTAATGGCTAGACCGCTGGTCTTCCAAGCGAGTGGCCTGGGTTCGAGTCCCAGCCGGAGCGAATATCTTCAATGTATATATTTCTTTTCTAATTTGAAAATTCTTTTTTTTTTCAATTTCTTTCCTTTGCAATTATTGATTATTTATGTAGGGAAGAAAATTCTGAGTCAGTTTAATTTTTCGACACGAAGATTTCAAAGTGTTTAAATAAACAATTACCAAGGTGCATTTTTTGTTTTTATTATATTTAAAACTCCCACCGACAGAGCTCCCATAGACTAATGGCTAGAGTGTTAGGCTTCCAAGCGAGTGGCCCTGGGTTCGAGTCCCAGCCTGAAAGAAAATCTTCAATGTATACTTTTAGTTTCTAATTTGAAATTTCTTCTTCTTTTTTTTTTTTTTTAATTTTTCTCTTTTGCGAATATTGATTATTTATGTAGGGAGAAAAATTCTGAGTCAGTTTAATTATTCGACCTGTAAATTTCAAAGTGTTTGAATCAATAATTACCAAGGTGCATTTTTTGTTTTTATTATATTTAAGACTTCCATCGACAGAGCTCCGATAGCCTAATGGCTAGACCGTTGGGTTCCTAGCGCGTGGTACTGGGTTCGAGTCCCGGCCGGAAAGGAAATCTTAAATGCAAATATTTCTTTATAATTTTATAATTCTTTTTTTTTTATTTTTCCCTTTTGCGAAGTCAGTCAGTCAGTCTGACAGTCAATCAGTCAAGCACTCAGTCATTCAGTCTCAGTCAGTCAGTCCAGTCAGTCAGTCACTCAGTCAGTCAGTTAGTCCTTCAGCCAGTCAGTCAAGCAGTCAGTCATTTAGTCTTAGTCAGTCAGTCATTCAGTCAGTCAGTCAGTCAGGCAGTCAGTCAGTCAGTCAGTCGGTCAGTCCTGTGCAGTCAGTTAGTCACTAAAGCAGTCAGTCAGTCTCAGTCAGTCAGTCAGTCAGTCAGTCCAGTCCAGTCTCAGTCAGTCAGTCAGTCAGTCTCGGTCAGTCAGTCAGTCAGTCATTCAGTCAGTCAGTCAGTCAGGCAGTCAGTCAGTCGGTCAGCCTTATTCAGTCAGTCTGTCAGTCAGTCAGTCAGTCAGCCTTATTCAGTCAGTCTGTCAGTCCGTCAGTCGGTCAGTCCTGTCCAGTCAGTTAGTCAGTCAAGCAGTCAGTCAGGTAGTCAAGCAGTCAGTCAGTCAGTGTCAGTCAGTCATTTAGTCATTCAGTCAGTCAGTGAAATAGCCAGTCAGAGAGTCAAGCAGTCAGTCAGTCAGTCTCAGTCAGTCAGTTAGTCAGTCAGTCAGTCAGTCAGTCAGTCAGTCCAGTCTCAGTCAGTCAGGCAGTTAGTCAGTCAGTCTCGGTCAGTCAGTGAGTCAGTCAGTCAGTATCAGTCAGTCAGTGAGTCAGTCTGTCAGTCAGGCAGTAAGACTCCGTTCGACAGAACTCCGATAGCCTAATGGCTAGACCGCTGGTCTTCCAAGCGAGTGGCCTGGGTTCGAGTCCCAGCCGGAGCGAATATCTTCAATGTATATATTTCTTTTCTAATTTGAAAATTCTTTTTTTTTTCAATTTCTTTCCTTTGCAATTATTGATTATTTATGTAGGGAAGAAAATTCTGAGTCAGTTTAATTTTTCGACACGAAGATTTCAAAGTGTTTAAATAAACAATTACCAAGGTGCATTTTTTGTTTTTATTATATTTAAAACTCCCACCGACAGAGCTCCCATAGACTAATGGCTAGAGTGTTAGGCTTCCAAGCGAGTGGCCCTGGGTTCGAGTCCCAGCCTGAACGAAAATCTTCAATGTATACTTTTAGTTTCTAATTTGAAATTTCTTCTTCTTTTTTTTTTAATTTTCTCTTTTGCGAATATTGATTATTTATGTAGAGAGAAAAATTCTGAGTCAGTTTAATTATTCGACCTGTAAATTTCAAAGTGTTTGAATCAATAATTACCAAGGTGCATTTTTTGTTTTTATTATATTTAAGACTTCCATCGACAGAGCTCCGATAGCCTAATGGCTAGACCGTTGGGTTCCTAGCGCGTGGTACTGGGTTCGAGTCCCGGCCGGAAAGGAAATCTTAAATGCAAATATTTTTTTCTAATTTTATAATTCTTTTTTTTTTATTTTTCCCTTTTGTGAAGTCAGTCAGTCAGTCTGAGAGTCAATCAGTCAAGCACTCAGTCATTCAGTCTCAGTCAGTCAATCCAGTCAGTCAGTCACTCAGTCAGTCAGTTAGTCCTTCAGCCAGTCAGTCAAGCAGTCAGTCATTTAGTCTCAGTCAGTCAGTCATTCAGTCAGTCAGTCAGTCAGGCAGTCAGTCAGTCAGTCAGTCGGTCAGTCCTGTGCAGTCAGTTAGTCACTAAAGCAGTCAGTCAGTCTCAGTCAGTCAGTCAGTCAGTCAGTCAGTCAGTCCAGTCCAGTCTCAGTCAGTCAGTCAGTCAGTCTCGGTCAGTCAGTCAGTCAGTCATTCAGTCAGTCAGTCAGTCAGGCAGTCAGTCAGTCGGTCAGCCTTATTCAGTCAGTCTGTCAGTCAGTCAGTCAGTCAGCCTTATTCAGTCAGTCTGTCAGTCAGTCAGTCGGTCAGTCCTGTCCAGTCAGTTAGTCAGTCAAGCAGTCAGTCAGGTAGTCAAGCAGTCAGTCAGTCAGTGTCAGTCAGTCATTTAGTCATTCAGTCAGTCAGTGAAATAGCCAGTCAGAGAGTCAAGCAGTCAGTCAGTCAGTCTCAGTTAGTCAGTTAGTCAGTCAGTCAGTCAGTCCAGTCTCAGTCAGTCAGGCAGTTAGTCAGTCAGTCTCGGTCAGTCAGTGAGTCAGTCAGTCAGTATCAGTCAGTCAGTGAGTCAGTCTGTCAGTCAGGCAGTATCAGTCAGGCAGTAAGACTCCGCTCGACAGAACTCCGATAGCCTAATGGCTAGACCGCTGGTCTTCCAAGCGAGTGGCCTGGGTTCGAGTCCCAGCCGGAGCGAATATCTTCAATGTATATATTTCTTTTCTAATTTGAAAATTCTTTTTTTTTTCAATTTCTTTCCTTTGCAATTATTGATTATTTATGTAGGGAAGAAAATTCTGAGTCAGTTTAATTTTTCGACACGAAGATTTCAAAGTGTTTAAATAAACAATTACCAAGGTGCATTTTTTGTTTTTATTATATTTAAAACTCCCACCGACAGAGCTCCCATAGACTAATGGCTAGAGTGTTAGGCTTCCAAGCGAGTGGCCCTGGGTTCGAGTCCCAGCCTGAACGAAAATCTTCAATGTATACTTTTAGTTTCTAATTTGAAATTTCTTCTTCTTTTTTTTTTAATTTTTCTCTTTTGCGAATATTGATTATTTATGTAGGGAGAAAAATTCTGAGTCAGTTTAATTATTCGACCTGTAAATTTCAAAGTGTTTGAATCAATAATTACCAAGGTGCATTTTTTGTTTTTATTATATTTAAGACTTCCATCGACAGAGCTCCGATAGCCTAATGGCTAGACCGCTGGGTTCCTAGCGCGTGGTACTGGGTTCGAGTCCCGGCCGGAAAGGAAATCTTAAATGCAAATATTTTTTTCTAATTTTATAATTCTTTTTTTTTATTTTTCCCTTTTGCGAAGTCAGTCAGTCAGTCTGACAGTCAATCAGTCAAGCACTCAGTCATTCAGTCTCAGTCAGTCAGTCCAGTCAGTCAGTCACTCAGTCAGTCAGTTAGTCCTTCAGCCAGTCAGTCAAGCAGTCAGTCATTTAGTCGCAGTCAGTCAGTCATTCAGTCAGTCAGTCAGTCAGTCAGTCAGGCAGTCAGTCAGTCAGTCAGTCGGTCAGTCCTGTGCAGTCAGTTAGTCACTAAAGCAGTCAGTCAGTCTCAGTCAGTCAGTCAGTCAGTCAGTCAGTCCAGTCCAGTCTCAGTCAGTCAGTCAGTCAGTCTCGGTCAGTCAGTCAGTCAGTCATTCAGTCAGTCAGTCAGTCAGGCAGTCAGTCAGTCGGTCAGCCTTATTCAGTCAATCTGTCAGTCAGTCAGTCAGTCAGCCTTATTCAGTCAGTCTGTCAGTCATCCTTATTCAGTCAGTCTGTCAGTCAGTCAGTCGGTCAGTCCTGTCCAGTCAGTTAGTCAGTCAAGCAGTCAGTCAGGTAGTCAAGCAGTCAGTCAGTCAGTGTCAGTCAGTCATTTAGTCATTCAGTCAGTCAGTGAAATAGCCAGTCAGAGAGTCAAGCAGTCAGTCAGTCAGTCTCAGTCAGTCAGTTAGTCAGTCAGTCAGTCAGTCAGTCCAGTCTCAGTCAGTCAGGCAGTTAGTCAGTCAGTCTCGGTCAGTCAGTGAGTCAGTCAGTCAGTATCAGTCAGTCAGTGAGTCAGTCTGTCAGTCAGGCAGTATCAGTCAGGCAGTAAGACTCCGCTCGACAGAACTCCGATAGCCTAATGGCTAGACCGCTGGTCTTCCAAGCGAGTGGCCTGGGTTCGAGTCCCAGCCGGAGCGAATATCTTCAATGTATATATTTCTTTTCTAATTTGAAAATTCTTTTTTTTTCAATTTCTTTCCTTTGCAATTATTGATTATTTATGTAGGGAAGAAAATTCTGAGTCAGTTTAATTTTTCGACACGAAGATTTCAAAGTGTTTAAATAAACAATTACCAAGGTGCATTTTTTGTTTTTATTATATTTAAAACTCCCACCGACAGAGCTCCCATAGACTAATGGCTAGAGTGTTAGGCTTCCAAGCGAGTGGCCCTGGGTTCGAGTCCCAGCCTGAACGAAAATCTTCAATGTATACTTTTAGTTTCTAATTTGAAATTTCTTCTTCTTTTTTTTTAAATTTTTCTCTTTTGCGAATATTGATTATTTATGTAGGGAGAAAAATTCTGAGTCAGTTTAATTATTCGACCTGTAAATTTCAAAGTGTTTGAATCAATAATTACCAAGGTGCATTTTTCGTTTTTATTATATTTAAGACTTCCATCGACAGAGCTCCGATAGCCTAATGGCTAGACCGTTGGGTTCCAAGCGCGTGGTACTGGGTTCGAGTCCCGGCCGGAACGAAAATCTTCCATGTATATATTTCTCTTCTAATTTGAAGATTCTTTTTTTTTTCAATTTCTTTCTTTTCAAATATGGATTATTTATGTACGGAAGAAAATTCTGAGTCAGTTTAATCATTCGACCTTTAGATTTCAAAGATTTTAGATCAATAATTACTAAGGTGCATTTTTTGTTTTTATTATAATTAAGACACCGATCAACAGAGATCCGATAGTATATTGGCGAGAGCGTTGGGCTTCCATGAGTGTCGCCCTGGGTTCAAATCCCAGCCGGAAAGGAAATCTTAAGGGGTTCCGGGACACAAAAATCGTCAAATTTTGCATTTTTTTTTCTTAAGTAAAAAATTACTCCGTGTTTTTCTGCTTAAGAGGAGGTTTGAATCTTGTTTCTATCTTAAATAGAGCGAAAGATATAATTATATTTGTTTCATGCACCTAACTAATGTGTACTTAACTTTAAAACTTTAAACGCGTTTTTCTCCATGATGCAATTTTTCCCGATTTCTTGCATTCAAACTCTTATAAGTCAAGAACCGATAAAGATAAAGTAATGAAATTTGGAGCATATCTTTTTCAAACAGTTTACTTTAAATTTTATTCGTCGAATTTGAAAAAAACGTTTACTACAAAAATTACGATTTTTTTAAAAAGAAGTATTTTCGAATTTTTCGAAATTTTTCTTCAAATATTTTTTATTTTTTATTGAATCAATATTTTTAAAATCGCCGAATAAAAATTAAAGCTTAGATATTTGTGCGTAATTCATTGAAAAAAAAAATGAAAATTGTTTAAGAATATTTTGAGTTATAGCAATTTAAAGCAATCCCATTTTTTATGAAAAAACTAATTAAATTTAAATAAAAAATTTTCTTTTTTTCATATTTATGTTATGATTTTGCTTATTAAATAAATGGTGAATCAGTGCAAAAAATTTCAAAACTCTAAAGTATATAATAAAAAAAATTTCAAAATGTGTCCCGGACCCCCTTAAATGCAAATATTTTTTTCTAATTTTATAATTCTTTTTTTTTTATTTTTTCCTTTTGCGAAGTCAGTCAGTCAGTCTGACAGTCAATCAGTCAAGCACTCAGTCATTCAGTCTCAGTCAGTCAGTCCAGTCAGTCAGTCACTCAGTCAGTCAGTTAGTCCTTCAGCCAGTCAGTCAAGCAGTCAGTCATTTAGTCTCAGTCAGTCAGTCATTCAGTCAGTCAGTCAGTCAGGCAGTCAGTCAGTCAGGCAGTCAGTCAGTCAGTCAGTCGGTCAGTCCTGTGCAGTCAGTTAGTCACTAAAACAGTCAGTCAGTCTCAGTCAGTCAGTCAGTCAGTCAGTCCAGTCCAGTCTCAGTCAGTCTCGGTCAGTCAGTCTCGGTCAGTCAGTCAGTCAGTCATTCAGTCAGTCAGTCAGTCAGGCAGTCAGTCAGTCGGTCAGCCTTATTCAGTCAGTCTGTCAGTCAGTCAGTCAGTCAGCCTTATTCAGTCAGTCTGTCAGTCATCCTTATTCAGTCAGTCTGTCAGTCAGTCAGTCGGTCAGTCCTGTCCAGTCAGTTAGTCAGTCAAGCAGTCAGTCAGGTAGTCAAGCAGTCAGTCAGTCAGTCTCAGTCAGTCAGTCAGTCCAGTCTCAGTCAGTCAGGCAGTTAGTCAGTCAGTCTCGGTCAGTCAGTGAGTCAGTCAGTCAGTATCAGTCAGTCAGTGAGTCAGTCTGTCAGTCAGGCAGTATCATTTAGGCAGTAAGACTCCGCTCGACAGAACTCCGATAGCCTAATGGCTAGACCGCTGGTCTTCCAAGCGAGTGGCCTGGGTTCGAGTCCCAGCCGGAGCGAATATCTTCAATGTATATATTTCTTTTCTAATTTGAAAATTCTTTTTTTTTTTCAATTTCTTTCCTTTGCAATTATTGATTATTTATGTAGGGAAGAAAATTCTGAGTCAGTTTAATTTTTCGACACGAAGATTTCAAAGTGTTTAAATAAACAATTACCAAGGTGCATTTTTTGTTTTTATTATATTTAAAACTCCCACCGACAGAGCTCCCATAGACTAATGGCTAGAGTGTTAGGCTTCCAAGCGAGTGGCCCTGGGTTCGAGTCCCAGCCTGAACGAAAATCCTCAATGTATACTTTTAGTTTCTAATTTGAAATTTCTTCTTCTTTTTTTTAAATTTTTCTCTTTTGCGAATATTGATTATTTATGTAGGGAGAAAAATTCTGAGTCAGTTTAATTATTCGACCTATAAATTTCAAAGTGTTTGAATCAATAATTACCAAGGTGCATTTTTTGTTTTTATTATATTTAAGACTTCCATCGACAGAGCTCCGATAGCCTAATGGCTAGACCGTTGGGTTCCAAGCGCGTGGTACTGGGTTCGAGTCCCGGCCGGAACGAAAATCTTCCATGTATATATTTCTCTTCTAATTTGAAGATTCTTTTTTTTTTCAATTTCTTTCTTTTGCAAATATGGATTATTTATGTACGGAAGAAAATTCTGAGTCAGTTTAATCATTCGACCTTTAGATTTCAAAGATTTTAGATCAATAATTACTAAGGTGCATTTTTTGTTTTTATTATAATTAAGACACCGATCAACAGAGATCCGATAGTATATTGGCGAGAGCGTTGGGCTTCCATGAGTGTCGCCCTGGGTTCAAATCCCAGCCGGAAAGGAAATCTTAAATGCAAATATTTTTTCTAATTTTATAATTCTTTTTTTTTTATTTTTCCCTTTTGCGAAGTCAGTCAGTCAGTCTGACAGTCAATCAGTCAAGCACTCAGTCATTCAGTCTCAGTCAGTCAGTCCAGTCAGTCAGTCACTCAGTCAGTCAGTTAGTCCTTCAGCCAGTCAGTCAAGCAGTCAGTCATTTAGTCTCAGTCAGTCAGTCAGGCAGTCAGTCAGTCGGTCAGTCCTGTGCAGTCAGTTAGTCACTAAAGCAGTCAGTCAGTCTCAGTCAGTCAGTCAGTCAGTCAGTCCAGTCCAGTCTCAGTCAGTCAGTCAGTCAGTCTCGGTCAGTCAGTCAGTCAGTCATTCAGTCAGTCAGTCAGTCAGGCAGTCAGTCAGTCTGTCAGTCAGTCAGTCAGTCAGCCTTATTCAGTCAGTCTGTCAGTCATCCTTATTCAGTCAGTCTGTCAGTCAGTCAGTCGGTCAGTCCTGTCCAGTCAGTTAGTCAGTCAAGCAGTCAGTCAGGTAGTCAAGCAGTCAGTCAGTCATTTAGTCATTCAGTCAGTCAGTGAAATAGCCAGTCAGAGAGTCAAGCAGTCAGTCAGTCAGTCTCAGTCAGTCAGTTAGTCAGTCAGTCAGTCAGTCAGTCAGTCAGTCCAGTCTCAGTCAGTCAGGCAGTTAGTCAGTCAGTCTCGGTCAGTCAGTGAGTCAGTCAGTCAGTATCAGTCAGTCAGTGAGTCAGTCTGTCAGTCAGGCAGTATCAGTCAGGCAGTAAGACTCCGCTCGACAGAACTCCGATAGCCTAATGGCTAGACCGCTGGTCTTCCAAGCGAGTGGCCTGAGTTCGAGTCCCAGCCGGAGCGAATATCTTCAATGTATATATTTCTTTTCTAATTTGAAAATTCTTTTTTTTTTCAATTTCTTTCCTTTGCAATTATTGATTATTTATGTAGGGAAGAAAATTCTGAGTCAGTTTAATTTTTCGACACGAAGATTTCAAAGTGTTTAAATAAACAATTACCAAGGTGCATTTTTTTTTTATTATATTTAAAACTCCCACCGACAGAGCTCCCATAGACTAATGGCTAGAGTGTTAGGCTTCCAAGCGAGTGGCCCTGGGTTCGAGTCCCAGCCTGAACGAAAATCTTCAATGTATACTTTTAGTTTCTAATTTGAAATTTCTTCTTCTTTTTTTTTTAATTTTTCTCTTTTGCGAATATTGATTATTTATGTAGGGAGAAAAATTCTGAGTCAGTTTAATTATTCGACCTGTAAATTTCAAAGTGTTTGAATCAATAATTACCAAGGTGCATTTTTTGTTTTTATTATATTTAAGACTTCCATCGACAGAGCTCCGATAGCCTAATGGCTAAACCGTTGGGTTCCAAGCGCGTGGTACTGGGTTCGAGTCCCGGCCGGAACGAAAATCTTCCATGTATATATTTCTCTTCTAATTTGAAGATTCTTCTTTTTTTCAATTTCTTTCTTTTGCAAATATGGATTATTTATGTACGGAAGAAAATTCTGTGTCAGTTTAATCATTCGACCTTTAGATTTCAAAGATTTTAGATCAATAATTACTAAGGTGCATTTTTTGTTTTTATTATAATTAAGACACCGATCAACAGAGATCCGATAGTATATTGGCGAGAGCGTTGGGCTTCCATGAGTGTCGCCCTGGGTTCAAATCCCAGCCGGAAAGGAAATCTTAAATGCAAATATTTTTTTCTAATTTTATAATTCTTTTTTTTTTATTTTTCCCTTTTGCGAAGTCAGTCAGTCAGTCTGACAGTCAATCAGTCAAGCACTCAGTCATTCAGTCTCAGTCAGTCAGTCCAGTCAGTCAGTCACTCAGTCAGTCAGTTAGTCCTTCAGCCAGTCAGTCAAGCAGTCAGTCATTTAGTCTCAGTCAGTCAGTCATTCAGTCAGTCAGTCAGTCAGGCAGTCAGTCAGTCAGTCGGTCAGTCCTGTGCAGTCAGTTAGTCACTAAAGCAGTCAGTCAGTCTCAGTCAGTCAGTCAGTCAGTCAGTCCAGTCCAGTCTCAGTCAGTCAGTCAGTCAGTCTCGGTCAGTCAGTCAGTCAGTCATTCAGGCAGTCAGGCAGTCAGTCAGTCGGTCAGCCTTATTCAGTCAGTCTGTCAGTCAGTCAGTCAGTCAGCCTTATTCAGTCAGTCTGTCAGTCATCCTTATTCAGTCAGTCTGTCAGTCAGTCAGTCGGTCAGTCCTGTCCAGTCAGTTAGTCAGTCAAGCAGTCAGTCAGGTAGTCAAGCAGTCAGTCAGTCAGTGTCAGTCAGTCATTTAGTCATTCAGTCAGTCAGTGAAATAGCCAGTCAGAGAGTCAAGCAGTCAGTCAGTCAGTTAGTCAGTCAGTCAGTCAGTCAGTCAGTCAGTCCAGTCTCAGTCAGTCAGGCAGTTAGTCAGTCAGTCTCGGTCAGTCAGTGAGTCAGTCAGTCAGTATTAGTCAGTCAGTGAGTCAGTCTGTCAGTCAGGCAGTATCAGTCAGGCAGTAAGACTCCGCTCGACAGAACTCCGATAGCCTAATGGCTAGACCGCTGGTCTTCCAAACGAGTGGCCTGGGTTCGAGTCCCAGCCGGAGCGAATATCTTCAATGTATATATTTCTTTTCTAATTTGAAAATTCTTTTTTTTTTCAATTTCTTTCCTTTGCAATTATTGATTATTTATGTAGGGAAGAAAATTCTGAGTCAGTTTAATTTTTCGACACGAAGATTTCAAAGTGTTTAAATAAACAATTACCAAGGTGCATTTTTTGTTTTTATTATATTTAAAACTCCCACCGACAGAGCTCCCATAGACTAATGGCTAGAGTGTTAGGCTTCCAAGCGAGTGGCCCTGGGTTCGAGTCCCAGCCTGAACGAAAATCTTCAATGTATACTTTTAGTTTCTAATTTGAAATTTCTTCTTCTTTTTTTTTTTAATTTTTCTCTTTTGCGAATATTGATTATTTATGTAGGGAGAAAAATTCTGAGTCAGTTTAATTATTCGACCTGTAAATTTCAAAGTGTTTGAATCAATAATTACCAAGGTGCATTTTTTGTTTTTATTATATTTAAGACTTCCATCGACAGAGCTCCGATAGCCTAATGGCTAGACCGTTGGGTTCCTAGCGCGTGGTACTGGGTTCGAGTCCCGGCCGGAAAGGAAATCTTAAATGCAAATATTTTTTTCTAATTTTATAATTCTTTTTTTTTTATTTTTCCCTTTTGCGAAGTCAGTCAGTCAGTCTGACAGTCAATCAGTCAAGCACTCAGTCATTCAGTCTCAGTCAGTCAGTCCAGTCAGTCAGTCACTCAGTCAGTCAGTTAGTCCTTCAGCCAGTCAGTCATTTAGTCTAAGTCAGTCAGTCATTCAGTCAGTGAGTCAGTCAGGCAGTCAGTCAGTCAGTCAGCCTTATTCAGTCAGTCTGTCAGTCAGTCAGCCTTATTCAGTCAGTCTGTCAGTCATCCTTATTCAGTCAGTCTGTCAGTCAGTCAGTGGGTCAGTCCTGTCCAGTCAGTTAGTCAGTCAAGCAGTCAGTCAGGTAGTCAAGCAGTCTGTCAGTCAGTGTCAGTCAGTCATTTAGTCATTCAGTCAGTCAGTGAAATAGCCAGTCAGAGAGTCAAGCAGTCAGTCAGTCAGTCTCAGTCAGTCAGTTAGTCAGTCAGTCAGTCAGTCAGTCAGTCAGTCCAGTCTCAGTCAGTCAGGCAGTTAGTCAGTCAGTCTCGGTCAGTCAGTGAGTCAGTCAGTCAGTATCAGTCAGTCAGTGAGTCAGTCTGTCAGTCAGGCAGTATCAGTCAGGCAGTAAGACTCCGCTCGACAGAACTCCGATAGCCTCATGGCTAGACCGCTGGTCTTCCAAGCGAGTGGCCTGGGTTCGAGTCCCAGCCGGAGCGAATATCTTCAATGTGTATATTTCTTTTCTAATTTGAAAATTCTTTTTTTTTTTCAATTTCTTTCCTTTGCAATTATTGATTATTTATGTAGGGAAGAAAATTCTGAGTCAGTTTAATTTTTCGACACGAAGATTTCAAAGTGTTTAAATAAACAATTACCAAGGTGCATTTTTTGTTTTTATTATATTTAAAACTCCCACCGACAGAGCTCCCATAGACTATTGGCTAGAGTGTTAGGCTTCCAAGCGAGTGGCCCTGGGTTCGAGTCCCAGCCTGAACGAAAATCTTCAATGTATACTTTTAGTTTCTAATTTGAAATTTCTTCTTCTTTTCTTTTTAATTTTTCTCTTTTGCGAATATTGATTATTTATGTAGGGAGAAAAATTCTGAGTCAGTTTAATTATTCGACCTGTAAATTTCAAAGTGTTTGAATCAATAATTACCAAGGTGCATTTTTTGTTTTTATTATATTTAAGACTTCCATCGACAGAGCTCCGGTAGCCTAATGGCTAGACCGTTGGGTTCCAAGCGCGTGGTACTGGGTTCGAGTCCCGGCCGGAACGAAAATCTTCCATGTATATATTTCTCTTCTAATTTGAAGATTCTTTTTTTTTTTCAATTTCTTTCTTTTGCAAATATGGATTATTTATGTACGGAAGAAAATTCTGAGTCAGTTTAATCATTCGACCTTTAGATTTCAAAGATTTTAGATCAATAATTACTAAGGTGCATTTTTTGTTTTTATTATAATTAAGACACCGATCAACAGAGATCCGATAGTATATTGGCGAGAGCGTTGGGCTTCCATGAGTGTCGCCCTGGGTTCAAATCCCAGCCGGAAAGGAAATCTTAAATGCAAATATTTTTTTCTAATTTTATAATTCTTTTTTTTTTATTTTTCCCTTTTGCGAAGTCAGTTAGTCAGTCTGACAGTCAATCAGTCAAGCACTCAGTCATTCAGTCTCAGTCAGTCAGTCCAGTCAGTCAGTCACTCAGTCAGTCAGTTAGTCCTTCAGCCAGTCAGTCAAGCAGTCAGTCATTTAGTCTCAGTCAGTCAGTCATTCAGTCAGTCAGTCAGTCAGGCAGTCAGTCAGTCAGTCGGTCAGTCCTGTGCAGTCAGTTAGTCACTAAAGCAGTCAGTCAGTCTCAGTCAGTCAGTCAGTCAGTCAGTCCAGTCCAGTCTCAGTCAGTCAGTCAGTCAGTCTCGGTCAGTCAGTCAGTCAGTCATTCAGTCAGTCAGGCAGTCAGTCAGTCGGTCAGCCTTATTCAGTCAGTCAGTCAGTCAGTCAGTCAGTCAGTCGGTCAGTCCTGTGCAGTCAGTTAGTCACTAAAGCAGTCAGTCAGTCTCAGTCAGTCAGTCAGTCAGTCTCGGTCAGTCAGTCAGTCAGTCATTCAGTCAGTCAGTCAGTCAGGCAGTCAGTCAGTCGGTCAGTCCTGTCCAGTCAGTTAGTCAGTCAAGCAGTCAGTCAGGTAGTCAAGCAGTCAGTCAGTCAGTGTCAGTCAGTCATTTAGTCATTCAGTCAGTCAGTGAAATAGCCAGTCAGAGAGTCAAGCAGTCAGTCAGTCAGTCTCAGTCAGTCAGTTAGTCAGTCAGTCAGTCAGTCAGTCAGTCAGTCCAGTCTCAGTCAGTCAGGCAGTTAGTCAGTCAGTCTCGGTCAGTCAGTGAGTCAGTCAGTCAGTATCAGTCAGTCAGTGAGTCAGTCTGTCAGTCAGGCAGTATCAGTCAGGCAGTAAGACTCCGCTCGACAGAACTCCGATAGCCTAATGGCTAGACCGCTGGTCTTCCAAGCGAGTGGCCTGGGTTCGAGTCCCAGCCTGAGCGAATATCTTCAATGTATATATTTCTTTTCTAATTTGAAAATTATTTTTTTTTTTCAATTTCTTTCCTTTGCAATTATTGATTATTTATGTAGGGAAGAAAATTCTGAGTCAGTTTAATTTTTCGACACGAAGATTTCAAAGTGTTTAAATAAACAATTACCAAGGTGCATTTTTTGTTTTTATTATATTTAAAACTCCCACCGACAGAGCTCTCATAGACTAATGGCTAGAGTGTTAGGCTTCCAAGCGAGTGGCCCTGGGTTCGAGTCCCAGCCTGAACGAAAATCTTCAATGTATACTTTTAGTTTCTAATTTGAAATTTCTTCTTCTTTTTTTTTAATTTTTCTCTTTTGCGAATATTGATTATTTATGTAGGGAGAAAAATTCTGAGTCAGTTTAATTATTCGACCTGTAAATTTCAAAGTGTTTGAATCAATAATTACCAAGGTGCATTTTTTGTTTTTATTATATTTAAGACTTCCATCGACAGAGCTCCGATAGCCTAATGGCTAGACCGTTGGGTTCCTAGCGCGTGGTACTGGGTTCGAGTCCCGGCCGGAAAGGAAATCTTAAATGCAAATATTTTTTTCTAATTTTATAATTCTTTTTTTTTTATTTTTCCCTTTTGCGAAGTCAGTCAGTCAGTCTGACAGTCAATCAGTCAAGCACTCAGTCATTCAGTCTCAGTCAGTCAGTCCAGTCAGTCAGTCACTCAGTCAGTCAGTTAGTCCTTCAGCCAGTCAGTCAAGCAGTCAGTCATTTAGTCTAAGTCAGTCAGTCATTCAGTCAGTCAGTCAGTCAGGCAGTCAGTCAGTCAGTCAGTCGGTCAGTCCTGTGCAGTCAGTTAGTCACTAAAGCAGTCAGTCAGTCTCAGTCAGTCAGTCAGTCAGTCAGTCCAGTCCAGTCTCAGTCAGTCAGTCAGTCAGTCTCGGTCAGTCAGTCAGTCAGTCATTCAGTCAGTCAGTCAGTCAGGCAGTCAGTCAGTCGGTCAGCCTTATTCAGTCAGTCTGTCAGTCAGTCAGTCAGTCAGCCTTATTCAGTCAGTCTGTCAGTCATCCTTATTCAGTCAGTCAGTCAGTCAGTCAGTCGGTCAGTCCTGTCCAGTCAGTTAGTCAGTCAAGCAGTCAGTCAGGTAGTCAAGCAGTCTGTCAGTCAGTGTCAGTCAGTCATTTAGTCATTCAGTCAGTCAGTGAAATAGCCAGTCAGAGAGTCAAGCAGTCAGTCAGTCAGTCTCAGTCAGTCAGTTAGTCAGTCAGTCTGTCAGTCAGTCAGTCAGTCCAGTCTCAGTCAGTCAGGCAGTTAGTCAGTCAGTCTCGGTCAGTCAGTGAGTCAGTCAGTCAGTATCAGTCAGTCAGTGAGTCAGTCTGTCAGTCAGGCAGTATCAGTCAGGCAGTAAGACTCCGCTCGACAGAACTCCGATAGCCTAATGGCTAGACCGCTGATCTTCCAAGCGAGTGGCCTGGGTTCGAGTCCCAGCCGGAGCGAATATCTTCAATGTATATATTTCTTTTCTAATTTGAAAATTCTTTTTTTTTTCAATTTCTTTCCTTTGCAATTATTGATTATTTATGTAGGGAAGAAAATTCTGAGTCAGTTTAATTTTTCGACACAAAGATTTCAAAGTGTTTAAATAAACAATTACCAAGGTGCATTTTTTGTTTTTATTATATTTAAAACTCCCACCGACAGAGCTCCTATAGACTAATGGCTAGAGTGTTAGGCTTCCAAGCGAGTGGCCCTGGGTTCGAGTCCCAGCCTGAACGAAAATCTTCAATGTATACTTTTAGTTTCTAATTTGAAATTTCTTCTTCTTTTTTTTTAATTTTTCTCTTTTGCGAATACTGATTATTTATGTAGGGAGAAAAATTCTGAGTCAGTTTAATTATTCGACCTGTAAATTTCAAAGTGTTTGAATCAATAATTACCAAGGTGCATTTTTTGTTTTTATTATATTTAAGACTTCTATCGACAGAGCTCCGATAGCCTAATGGCTAGACCGTTGGGTTCCAAGCGCGTGGTACTGGGTTCGAGTCCCGGCCGGAACGAAAATCTTCCATGTATATATTTCTCTTCTAATTTGAAGATTCTTTTTTTTTTCAATTTCTTTCTTTTGCAAATATGGATTATTTATGTACGGAAGAAAATTCTGAGTCAGTTTAATCATTCGACCTTTAGATTTCAAAGATTTTAGATCAATAATTACTAAGGTGCATTTTTTGTTTTTATTATAATTAAGACACCGATCAACAGAGATCCGATAGTATATTGGCGAGAGCGTTGGGCTTAAATGAGTGTCGCCCTGGGTTCAAATCCCAGCCGGAAAGGAAATCTTAAATGCAAATATTTTTTTCTAATTTTATAATTCTTTTTTTTTATTTTTCCCTTTTGCGAAGTCAGTCAGTCAATCTGACAGTCAATCAGTCAAGCACTCAGTCATTCAGTCTCAGTCAGTCAGTCCAGTCAGTCAGTCACTCAGTCAGTCAGTTAGTCCTTCAGCCAGTCAGTCAAGCAGTCAGTCATTTAGTCTCAGTCAGTCAGTCATTCAGTCAGTCAGTCAGTCAGGCAGTCAGTCAGGCAGTCGGTCAGTCCTGTGCAGTCAGTTAGTCACTAAAGCAGTCAGTCAGTCTCAGTCAGTCAGTCAGTCAGTCAGTCCAGTCCAGTCTCAGTCAGTCAGTCAGTCAGTCTCGGTCAGTCAGTCAGTCAGTCATTCAGTCAGTCAGTCAGTCAGTCAGTCAGCCTTATTCAGTCAGTCTGTCAGTCATCCTTATTCAGTCAGTCTGTCAGTCAGTCAGTCGGTCAGTCCTGTCCAGTCAGTTAGTCAGTCAAGCAGTCAGTCAGGTAGTCAAGCAGTCAGTCAGGTAGTCAAGCAGTCAGTCAGTCAGTGTCAGTCAGTCATTTAGTCATTCAGTCAGTCAGTGAAATAGCCAGTCAGAGAGTCAAGCAGTCAGTCAGTCAGTCTCAGTCAGTCAGTTAGTCAGTCAGTCAGTCAGTCAGTCAGTCAGTCCAGTCTCAGTCAGTCAGGCAGTTAGTCAGTCAGTCTCGGTCAGTCAGTGAGTCAGTCAGTCAGTATCAGTCAGTCAGTGAGTCAGTCTGTCAGTCAGGCAGTATCAGTCAGGCAGTAAGACTCCGCTCGACAGAACTCCGATAGCCTAATGGCTAGACCGCTGGTCTTCCAAGCGAGTGGCCTGGGTTCGAGTCCCAGCCGGAGCGAATATCTTCAATGTATATATTTCTTTTCTAATTTGAAAATTCTTTTTTTTTTCAATTTCTTTCCTTTGCAATTATTGATTATTTATGTAGGGAAGAAAATTCTGAGTCAGTTTAATTTTTCGACACGAAGATTTCAAATTGTTTAAATAAACAATTACCAAGGTGCATTTTTTGTTTTTATTATATTTAAAACTCCCACCGACAGAGCTCCCATAGACTAATGGCTAGAGTGTTAGGCTTCCAAGCGAGTGGCCCTGGGTTCGAGTCCCAGCCTGAACGAAAATCTTCACTGTATACTTTTAGTTTCTAATTTGAAATTTCTTCTTCTTTTTTTTAAATTTTTCTCTTTTGCGAATATTGATTATTTATGTAGGGAGAAAAATTCTGAGTCAGTTTAATTATTCGACCTGTAAATTTCAAAGTGTTTGAATCAATAATTACCAAGGTTTTTGTTTTTATTATATTTAAGACTTCCATCGACAGAGCTCCGATAGCCTAATGGCTAGACCGTTGGGTTCCAAGCGCGTGGTACTGGGTTCGAGTCCCGGCCGGAACGAAAATCTTCCATGTATATATTTCTCTTCTAATTTGAAGATTCTTTTTTTTTTTTCAATTTCTTTCTTTTGCAAATATGGATTATTTATGTACGGAAGAAAATTCTGAGTCAGTTTAATCATTCGACCTTTAGATTTCAAAGATTTTAGATCGATAATTACTAAGGTGCATTTTTTGTTTTTATTATAATTAAGACACCGATCAACAGAGATCCGATAGTATATTGGCGAGAGCGTTGGGCTTCCATGAGTGTCGCCCTGGGTTCAAATCCCAGCCGGAAAGGAAATCTTAAATGCAAATATTTTTTTCTAATTTTATAATTCTTTTTTTTTTTATTTTTCCCTTTTGCGAAGTCAGTCAGTCAGTCTGACAGTCAATCAGTCAAGCACTCAGTCATTCAGTCTCAGTCAGTCAGTCCAGTCAGTCAGTCACTCAGTCAGTCAGTTAGTCCTTCAGCCAGTCAGTCAAGCAGTCAGTCATTTAGTCTCAGTCAGTCAGTCAGTCAGTCAGGCAGTCAGTCAGTCAGTCAGTCGGTCAGTCCTGTGCAGTCAGTTAGTCACTAAAGCAGTCAGTCAGTCTCAGTCAGTCAGTCAGTCAGTCAGTCCAGTCCAGTCTCAGTCAGTCAGTCAGTCAGTCAGTCAGTCCAGTCCAGTCTCAGTCAGTCAGTCAGTCAGTCTCGGTCAGTCAGTCAGTCAGTCATTCAGTCAGTCAGTCAGTCAGGCAGTCAGTCAGTCGGTCAGCCTTATTCAGTCAGTCTGTCAGTCAGTCAGTCAGTCAGCCTTATTCAGTCAGTCTGTCAGTCATCCTTATTCAGTCAGTCTGTCAGTCAGTCAGTCGGTCAGTCCTGTCCAGTCAGTTAGTCAGTGAAGCAGTCAGTCCGGTAGTCAAGCAGTCAGTCAGTCAGTGTCAGTCAGTCATTTAGTCATTCAGTCAGTCAGTGAAATAGCCAGTCAGAGAGTCAAGCAGTCAGTCAGTCAGTCTCAGTCAGTCGGTTAGTCAGTCAGTCAGTCAGTCAGTCAGTCCAGTCTCAGTCAGTCAGGCAGTTAGTCAGTCAGTCTCGGTCAGTCAGTGAGTCAGTCAGTCAGTATCAGTCAGTCAGTGAGTCAGTCTGTCAGTCAGGCAGTATCAGTCAGGGAGTAAGACTCCGCTCGACAGAACTCCGATAGCCTAATGGCTAGACCGCTGGTCTTCCAAGCGAGTGGCCTGGGTTCGAGTCCCAGCCGGAGCGAATATCTTCAATGTATATATTTCTTTTCTAATTTGAAAATTCTTTTTTTTTCAATTTCTTTCCTTTGCAATTATTGATTATTTATGTAGGGAAGAAAATTCTGAGTCAGTTTAATTTTTCGACACGAAGATTTCAAAGTGTTTAAATAAACAATTACCAAGGTGCATTTTTTGTTTTTATTATATTTAAAACTCCCACCGACAGAGCTCCCATAAACTAATGGCTAGAGTGTTAGGCTTCCAAGCGAGTGGCCCTGGGTTCGAGTCCCAGCCTGATTTAAAATCTTCAATGTATACTTTTAGTTTCTAATTTGAAATTTCTTCTTCTTTTTTTTTAAATTTTTCTCTTTTGCGAATATTGATTATTTATGTAGGGAGAAAAATTCTGAGTCAGTTTAATTATTCGACCTGTAAATTTCAAAGTGTTTGAATCAATAATTACCAAGGTGCATTTTTTGTTTTTATTATATTTAAGACTTCCATCGACAGAGCTCCGATAGCCTAGTGGCTAGACCGTTGGGTTCCAAGCGCGTGGTACTGGGTTCGAGTCCCGGCCGGAACGAAAATCTTCCATGTATATATTTCTCTTCTAATTTGAAGATTCTTTTTTTTTTCAATTTCTTTCTTTTGCAAATATGGATTATTTATGTACGGAAGAAAATTCTGAGTCAGTTTAATCATTCGACCTTTAGATTTCAAAGATTTTAGATCAATAATTACTAAGGTGCATTTTTTGTTTTTATTATAATTAAGACACCGATCAACAGAGATCCGATAGTATATTGGCGAGAGCGTTGGGCTTCCATGAGTGTCGCCCTGGGTTCAAATCCCAGCCGGAAAGGAAATCTTAAATGCAAATATTTTTTTCTAATTTTATAATTCTTTTTTTTTATTTTTCCCTTTTGCGAAGTCAGTCAGTCAGTCTGACAGTCAATCAGTCAAGCACTCAGTCATTCTGTCTCAGTCAGTCAGTCCAGTCAGTCAGTCACTCAGTCAGTCAGTTAGTCCTTCAGCCAGTCAGTCAAGCAGTCAGTCATTTAGTCTCAGTCAGTCAGTCATTCAGTCAGTCAGTCAGTCAGGCAGTCAGTCAGTCAGTCAGTCGGTCAGTCCTGTGAAGTCAGTTAGTCACTAAAGCAGTCAGTCAGTCTCAGTCAGTCAGTCAGTCAGTCAGTCCAGTCCAGTCTCAGTCAGTCAGTCAGTCAGGCAGTCAGTCAGTCGGTCAGCCTTATTCAGTCAGTCTGTCAGTCAGTCAGTCAGTCAGCCTTATTCAGTCAGTCTGTCAGTCATCCTTATTCAGTCAGTCTGTCAGTCAGTCAGTCGGTCAGTCCTGTCCAGTCAGTTAGTCAGTCAAGCAGTCAGTCAGGTAGTCAAGCAGTCAGTCAGTCAGTGTCAGTCAGTCATTTAGTCATTCAGTCAGTCAGTGAAATAGCCAGTCAGAGAGTCAAGCAGTCAGTCAGTCAGTCTCAGTCAGTCAGTTAGTCAGTCAGTCAGTCAGTCAGTCAGTCAGTCCAGTCTCAGTCAGTCAGGCAGTTAGTCAGTCAGTCTCGGTCAGTCAGTGAGTCAGTCAGTCAGTATCAGTCAGTCAGTGAGTCAGTCTGTCAGTCAGGCAGTATCAGTCAGGCAGTAAGACTCCGCTCGACAGAACTCCGATAGCCTAATGGCTAGACCGCTGGTCTTCCAAGCGAGTGGCCTGGGTTCGAGTCCCAGCCGGAGCGAATATCTTCAATGTATATATTTCTTTTCTAATTTGAAAATTCTTTTTTTTTTCAATTTCTTTCCTTTGCAATTATTGATTATTTATGTAGGGAAGAAAATTCTGAGTCAGTTTAATTTTTCGACACGAAGATTTCAAAGTGTTTAAATAAACAATTACCAAGGTGCATTTTTTGTTTTTATTATATTTAAAACTCCCACCGACAGAGCTCCTATAGACTAATGGCTAGAGTGTTAGGCTTCCAAGCGAGTGGCCCTGGGTTCGAGTCCCAGCCTGAACGAAAATCTTCAATGTATACTTTTAGTTTCTAATTTGAAATTTCTTCTTCTTTTTTTTTAATTTTTCTCTTTTGCGAATACTGATTATTTATGTAGGGAGAAAAATTCTGAGTCAGTTTAATTATTCGACCTGTAAATTTCAAAGTGTTTGAATCAATAATTACCAAGGTGCATTTTTTGTTTTTATTATATTTAAGACTTCTATCGACAGAGCTCCGATAGCCTAATGGCTAGACCGTTGGGTTCCAAGCGCGTGGTACTGGGTTCGAGTCCCGGCCGGAACGAAAATCTTCCATGTATATATTTCTCTTCTAATTTGAAGATTCTTTTTTTTTTTCAATTTCTTTCTTTTGCAAATATGGATTATTTATGTACGGAAGAAAATTCTGAGTCAGTTTAATCATTCGACCTTTAGATTTCAAAGATTTTAGATCAATAATTACTAAGGTGCATTTTTTGTTTTTATTATAATTAAGACACCGATCAACAGAGATCCGATAGTATATTGGCGAGAGCGTTGGGCTTAAATGAGTGTCGCCCTGGGTTCAAATCCCAGCCGGAAAGGAAATCTTAAATGCAAATATTTTTTTCTAATTTTATAATTCTTTTTTTTTATTTTTCCCTTTTGCGAAGTCAGTCAGTCAATCTGACAGTCAATCAGTCAAGCACTCAGTCATTCAGTCTCAGTCAGTCAGTCCAGTCAGTCAGTCACTCAGTCAGTCAGTTAGTCCTTCAGCCAGTCAGTCAAGCAGTCAGTCATTTAGTCTAAGTCAGTCAGTCATTCAGTCAGTCAGTCAGTCAGGCAGTCAGTCAGGCAGTCGGTCAGTCCTGTGCAGTCAGTTAGTCACTAAAGCAGTCAGTCAGTCTCAGTCAGTCAGTCAGTCAGTCAGTCCAGTCCAGTCTCAGTCAGTCAGTCAGTCAGTCTCGGTCAGTCAGTCAGTCAGTCATTCAGTCAGTCAGTCAGTCAGTCAGTCAGCCTTATTCAGTCAGTCTGTCAGTCATCCTTATTCAGTCAGTCTGTCAGTCAGTCAGTCGGTCAGTCCTGTCCAGTCAGTTAGTCAGTCAAGCAGTCAGTCAGGTAGTCAAGCAGTCAGTCAGGTAGTCAAGCAGTCAGTCAGTCAGTGTCAGTCAGTCATTTAGTCATTCAGTCAGTCAGTGAAATAGCCAGTCAGAGAGTCAAGCAGTCAGTCAGTCAGTCTCAGTCAGTCAGTTAGTCAGTCAGTCAGTCAGTCAGTCAGTCAGTCCAGTCTCAGTCAGTCAGGCAGTTAGTCAGTCAGTCTCGGTCAGTCAGTGAGTCAGTCAGTCAGTATCAGTCAGTCAGTGAGTCAGTCTGTCAGTCAGGCAGTATCAGTCAGGCAGTAAGACTCCGCTCGACAGAACTCCGATAGCCTAATGGCTAGACCGCTGGTCTTCCAAGCGAGTGGCCTGGGTTCGAGTCCCAGCCGGAGCGAATATCTTCAATGTATATATTTCTTTTCTAATTTGAAAATTCTTTTTTTTTTCAATTTCTTTCCTTTGCAATTATTGATTATTTATGTAGGGAAGAAAATTCTGAGTCAGTTTAATTTTTCGACACGAAGATTTCAAATTGTTTAAATAAACAATTACCAAGGTGCATTTTTTGTTTTTATTATATTTAAAACTCCCACCGACAGAGCTCCCATAGACTAATGGCTAGAGTGTTAGGCTTCCAAGCGAGTGGCCCTGGGTTCGAGTCCCAGCCTGAACGAAAATCTTCACTGTATACTTTTAGTTTCTAATTTGAAATTTCTTCTTCTTTTTTTTTAATTTTTCTCTTTTGCGAATATTGATTATTTATGTAGGGAGAAAAATTCTGAGTCAGTTTAATTATTCGACCTGTAAATTTCAAAGTGTTTGAATCAATAATTACCAAGGTTTTTGTTTTTATTATATTTAAGACTTCCATCGACAGAGCTCCGATAGCCTAATGGCTAGACCGTTGGGTTCCAAGCGCGTGGTACTGGGTTCGAGTCCCGGCCGGAACGAAAATCTTCCATGTATATATTTCTCTTCTAATTTGAAGATTCTTTTTTTTTTTTCAATTTCTTTCTTTTGCAAATATGGATTATTTATGTACGGAAGAAAATTCTGAGTCAGTTTAATCATTCGACCTTTAGATTTCAAAGATTTTAGATCGATAATTACTAAGGTGCATTTTTTGTTTTTATTATAATTAAGACACCGATCAACAGAGATCCGATAGTATATTGGCGAGAGCGTTGGGCTTCCATGAGTGTCGCCCTGGGTTCAAATCCCAGCCGGAAAGGAAATCTTAAATGCAAATATTTTTTTCTAATTTTATAATTCTTTTTTTTTTATTTTTCCCTTTTGCGAAGTCAGTCAGTCAGTCTGACAGTCAATCAGTCAAGCACTCAGTCATTCAGTCTCAGTCAGTCAGTCCAGTCAGTCAGTCACTCAGTCAGTCAGTTAGTCCTTCAGCCAGTCAGTCAAGCAGTCAGTCATTTAGTCTCAGTCAGTCAGTCAGTCAGTCAGGCAGTCAGTCAGTCAGTCAGTCGGTCAGTCCTGTGCAGTCAGTTAGTCACTAAAGCAGTCAGTCAGTCTCAGTCAGTCAGTCAGTCAGTCAGTCCAGTCCAGTCTCAGTCAGTCAGTCAGTCAGTCTCGGTCAGTCAGTCAGTCAGTCATTCAGTCAGTCAGTCAGTCAGGCAGTCAGTCAGTCGGTCAGCCTTATTCAGTCAGTCTGTCAGTCAGTCAGTCAGTCAGCCTTATTCAGTCAGTCTGTCAGTCATCCTTATTCAGTCAGTCTGTCAGTCAGTCAGTCGGTCAGTCCTGTCCAGTCAGTTAGTCAGTGAAGCAGTCAGTCCGGTAGTCAAGCAGTCAGTCAGTCAGTGTCAGTCAGTCATTTAGTCATTCAGTCAGTCAGTGAAATAGCCAGTCAGAGAGTCAAGCAGTCAGTCAGTCAGTCTCAGTCAGTCAGTTAGTCAGTCAGTCAGTCAGTCAGTCAGTCCAGTCTCAGTCAGTCAGGCAGTTAGTCAGTCAGTCTCGGTCAGTCAGTGAGTCAGTCAGTCAGTATCAGTCAGTCAGTGAGTCAGTCTGTCAGTCAGGCAGTATCAGTCAGGGAGTAAGACTCCGCTCGACAGAACTCCGATAGCCTAATGGCTAGACCGCTGGTCTTCCAAGCGAGTGGCCTGGGTTCGAGTCCCAGCCGGAGCGAATATCTTCAATGTATATATTTCTTTTCTAATTTGAAAATTCTTTTTTTTTCAATTTCTTTCCTTTGCAATTATTGATTATTTATGTAGGGAAGAAAATTCTGAGTCAGTTTAATTTTTCGACACGAAGATTTCAAAGTGTTTAAATAAACAATTACCAAGGTGCATTTTTTGTTTTTATTATATTTAAAACTCCCACCGACAGAGCTCCCATAAACTAATGGCTAGAGTGTTAGGCTTCCAAGCGAGTGGCCCTGGGTTCGAGTCCCAGCCTGATTTAAAATCTTCAATGTATACTTTTAGTTTCTAATTTGAAATTTCTTCTTCTTTTTTTTTAAATTTTTCTCTTTTGCGAATATTGATTATTTATGTAGGGAGAAAAATTCTGAGTCAGTTTAATTATTCGACCTGTAAATTTCAAAGTGTTTGAATCAATAATTACCAAGGTGCATTTTTTGTTTTTATTATATTTAAGACTTCCATCGACAGAGCTCCGATAGCCTAGTGGCTAGACCGTTGGGTTCCAAGCGCGTGGTACTGGGTTCGAGTCCCGGCCGGAACGAAAATCTTCCATGTATATATTTCTCTTCTAATTTGAAGATTCTTTTTTTTTTTCAATTTCTTTCTTTTGCAAATATGGATTATTTATGTACGGAAGAAAATTCTGAGTCAGTTTAATCATTCGACCTTTAGATTTCAAAGATTTTAGATCAATAATTACTAAGGTGCATTTTTTGTTTTTATTATAATTAAGACACCGATCAACAGAGATCCGATAGTATATTGGCGAGAGCGTTGGGCTTCCATGAGTGTCGCCCTGGGTTCAAATCCCAGCCGGAAAGGAAATCTTAAATGCAAATATTTTTTTCTAATTTTATAATTCTTTTTTTTTATTTTTCCCTTTTGCGAAGTCAGTCAGTCAGTCTGACAGTCAATCAGTCAAGCACTCAGTCATTCTGTCTCAGTCAGTCAGTCCAGTCAGTCAGTCACTCAGTCAGTCAGTTAGTCCTTCAGCCAGTCAGTCAAGCAGTCAGTCATTTAGTCTCAGTCAGTCAGTCATTCAGTCAGTCAGTCAGTCAGGCAGTCAGTCAGTCAGTCAGTCGGTCAGTCCTGTGAAGTCAGTTAGTCACTAAAGCAGTCAGTCAGTCTCAGTCAGTCAGTCAGTCAGTCAGTCCAGTCCAGTCTCAGTCAGTCAGTCAGTCAGGCAGTCAGTCAGTCGGTCAGCCTTATTCAGTCAGTCTGTCAGTCAGTCAGTCAGTCAGCCTTATTCAGTCAGTCTGTCAGTCATCCTTATTCAGTCAGTCTGTCAGTCAGTCAGTCGGTCAGTCCTGTCCAGTCAGTTAGTCAGTCAAGCAGTCAGTCAGGTAGTCAAGCAGTCAGTCAGTCAGTGTCAGTCAGTCATTTAGTCATTCAGTCAGTCAGTGAAATAGCCAGTCAGAGAGTCAAGCAGTCAGTCAGTCAGTCTCAGTCAGTCAGTTAGTCAGTCAGTCAGTCAGTCAGTCAGTCAGTCCAGTCTCAGTCAGTCAGGCAGTTAGTCAGTCAGTCTCGGTCAGTCAGTGAGTCAGTCAGTCAGTATCAGTCAGTCAGTGAGTCAGTCTGTCAGTCAGGCAGTATCAGTCAGGCAGTAAGACTCCGCTCGACAGAACTCCGATAGCCTAATGGCTAGACCGCTGGTCTTCCAAGCGAGTGGCCTGGGTTCGAGTCCCAGCCGGAGCGAATATCTTCAATGTATATATTTCTTTTCTAATTTGAAAATTCTTTTTTTTTTCAATTTCTTTCCTTTGCAATTATTGATTATTTATGTAGGGAAGAAAATTCTGAGTCAGTTTAATTTTTCGACACGAAGATTTCAAAGTGTTTGAATAAACAATTACCAAGGTGCATTTTTTGTTTTTATTATATTTAAAACTCCCACCGACAGAGCTCCCATAGACTAATGGCTAGAGTGTTAGGCTTCCAAGCGAGTGGCCCTGGGTTCGAGTCCCAGCCTGAACGAAAATCTTCAATGTATACTTTTAGTTTCTAATTTGAAATTTCTTCTTCTTTTTTTTTAATTTTTCTCTTTTGCGAATATTGATTATTTATGTAGGGAGAAAAATTCTGAGTCAGTTTAATTATTCGACCTGTAAATTTCAAAGTGTTTGAATCAATAATTACCAAGGTGCATTTTTTGTTTTTATTATATTTAAGACTTCCATCGACAGAGCTCCGATAGCCTAATGGCAAGACCGTTGGGTTCCTAGCGCGTGGTACTGGGTTCGAGTCCCGGCCGGAAAGGAAATCTTAAATGCAAATATTTTTTTCTAATTTTATAATTCTTTTGTTTTTATTTTTCCCTTTTGCGAAGTCAGTCAGTCAGTCTGACAGTCAATCAGTCAAGCACTCAGTCATTCAGTCTCAGTCAGTCAGTCCAGTCAGTCAGTCACTCAGTCAGTCAGTTAGTCCTTCAGCCAGTCAGTCAAGCAGTCAGTCATTTAGTCTCAGTCAGTCAGTCAGTCAGTCAGGCAGTCAGTCAGTCAGTCAGGCAGTCAGTCAGTCGGTCAGTCCTGTGCAGTCAGTTAGTCACTAAAGCAGTCAGTCAGTCTCAGTCAGTCAGTCAGTCAGTCCAGTCCAGTCTCAGTCAGTCAGTCAGTCAGTCTCGGTCAGTCAGTCAGTCAGTCATTCAGTCAGTCAGTCAGTCAGGCAGTCAGTCAGTCGGTCAGCCTTATTCAGTCAGTCTGTCAGTCAGTCAGTCAGTCAGCCTTATTCAGTCAGTCTGTCAGTCATCCTTATTCAGTCAGTCTGTCAGTCAGTCAGTCGGTCAGTCCTGTCCAGTCAGTTAGTCAGTCAAGCAGTCAGTCAGGTAGTCAAGCAGTCAGTCAGTCAGTGTCAGTCAGTCATTTAGTCATTCAGTCAGTCAGTGAAATAGCCAGTCAGAGAGTCAAGCAGTCAGTCAGTCAGTCTCAGTCAGTCAGTTAGTCAGTCAGTCAGTCAGTCAGTCAGTCAGTCCAGTCTCAGTCAGTCAGGCAGTTAGTCAGTCAGTCTCGGTCAGTCAGTGAGTCAGTCAGTCAGTATCAGTCAGTCAGTGAGTCAGTCTGTCAGTCAGGCAGTATCAGTCAGGCAGTAAGACTCCGCTCGACAGAACTCCGATAGCCTAATGGCTAGACCGCTGGTCTTCCAAGCGAGTGGCCTGGGTTCGAGTCCCAGCCGGAGCGAATATCTTCAATGTATATATTTCTTTTCTAATTTGAAAATTCTTTTTTTTTTCAATTTCTTTCCTTTGCAATTATTGATTATTTATGTAGGGAAGAAAATTCTGAGTCAGTTTAATTTTTCGACACAAAGATTTCAAAGTGTTTAAATAAACAATTACCAAGGTGCATTTTTTGTTTTTATTATATTTAAAACTCCCACCGACAGAGCTACCATAGACTAATGGCTAGAGTGTTAGACTTCCAAGCGAGTGGCCCTGGGTTCGAGTCCCAGCCTGAACGAAAATCTTCAATGTATACTTTTAGTTTCTAATTTGAAATTTCTTCTTCTTTTTTTTTTATTTTTCTCTTTTGCGAATATTGATTATTTATGTAGGGAGAAAAATTCTGAGTCAGTTTAATTATTCGACCTGTAAATTTCAAAGTGTTTGAATCAATAATTACCAAGGTGCATTTTTTGTTTTTATTATATTTAAGACTTCCATCGACAGAGCTCCGATAGCCTAATGGCTAGACCGTTGGGTTCCTAGCGCGTGGTACTGGGTTCGAGTCCCGGCCGGAAAGGAAATCTTAAACGCAAATTTTTTTTTTTCTAATTTTATAATTCTTTTTTTTATTTTTCCCTTTTGCGAAGTCAGTCAGTCAGTCTGACAGTCAATCAGTCAAGCACTCAGTCATTCAGTCTCAGTCAGTCAGTCCAGTCAGTCAGTCACTCAGTCAGTCAGTTAGTCCTTCAGCCAGTCAGTCAAGCAGTCAGTCATTTAGTCTCAGTCAGTCAGTCAGTCAGTCAGGCAGTCAGTCAGTCAGTCAGTCGGTCAGTCCTGTGCAGTCAGTTAGTCACTAAAGCAGTCAGTCAGTCTCAGTCAGTCAGTCAGTCAGTCAGTCCAGTCCAGTCTCAGTCAGTCAGTCTCGGTCAGTCAGTCAGTCAGTCATTCAGTCAGTCAGTCAGTCAGGCAGTCAGTCAGTCGGTCAGCCTTATTCAGTCAGTCTGTCAGTCAGTCAGTCAGTCAGCCTTATTCAGTCAGTCTGTCAGTCATCCTTATTCAGTCAGTCTGTCAGTCAGTCAGTCGGTCAGTCCTGTCCAGTCAGTTAGTCAGTCAAGCAGTCAGTCAGGTAGTCAAGCAGTCAGTCAGTCAGTGTCAGTCAGTCATTTAGTCATTCAGTCAGTCAGTGAAATAGCCAGTCAGAGAGTCAAGCAGTCAGTCAGTCAGTCTCAGTCAGTCAGTTAGTCAGTCAGTCAGTCAGTCAGTCAGTCAGTCCAGTCTCAGGCAGTTAGTCAGTCAGTCTCGGTCAGTCAGTGAGTCAGTCAGTCAGTATCAGTCAGTCAGTGAGTCAGTCTGTCAGTCAGGCAGTATCAGTCAGGCAGTAAGAGTCCGCTCGACAGAACTCCGATAGCCTAATGGCTAGACCGCTGGTCTTCCAAGCGAGTGGCCTGGGTTCGAGTCCCAGCCGGAGCGAATATCTTCAATGTATATATTTCTTTTCTAATTTGAAAATTCTTTTTTTTTTTCAATTTCTTTCCTTTGCAATTATTGATTATTTATGTAGGGAAGAAAATTCTGAGTCAGTTTAATTTTTCGACACGAAGATTTCAAAGTGTTTAAATAAACAATTACCAAGGTGCATTTTTTGTTTTTATTATATTTAAAACTCCCACCGACAGAGCTCCCATAGACTAATGGCTAGAGTGTTAGGCTTCCAAGCGAGTGGCCCTGGGTTCGAGTCCCAGCCTGAACGAAAATCTTCAATGTATACTTTTAGTTTCTAATTTGAAATTTCTTCTTCTTTTTTTTTTAATTTTTCTCTTTTGCGAATATTGATTATTTATGTAGGGAGAAAAATTCTGAGTCAGTTTAATTATTCGACCTGTAAATTTCAAAGTGTTTGAATCAATAATTACCAAGGTGCATTTTTTGTTTTTATTATATTTAAGACTTCCATCGACAGAGCTCCGATAGCCTAATGGCTAGACCGTTGGGTTCCAAGCGCGTGGTACTGGGTTCGAGTCCCGGCCGGAACGAAAATCTTCCATGTATATATTTCTCTTCTAATTTGAAGATTCTTTTTTTTTTCAATTTCTTTCTTTTGCAAATATGGATTATTTATGTACGGAAGAAAATTCTGAGTCAGTTTAATCATTCGACCTTTAGATTTCAAAGATTTTAGATCAATAATTACTAAGGTGCATTTTTTGTTTTTATTATAATTAAGACACCGATCAACAGAGATCCGATAGTATATTGGCGAGAGCGTTGGGCTTCCATGAGTGTCGCCCTGGGTTCAAATCCCAGCCGGAAAGGAAATCTTAAATGCAAATATTTTTTTCTAATTTTATAATTCTTTTTTTTTTATTTTTCCTTTTGCGAAGTCAGTCAGTCAGTCTGACAGTCAATCAGTCAAGCACTCAGTCATTCAGTCTCAGTCAGTCAGTCCAGTCAGTCAGTCCCTCAGTCAGTCAGTTAGTCCTTCAGCCAGTCAGTCAAGCAGTCAGTCATTTAGTCTCAGTCAGTCAGTCATTCAGTCAGTCACTCAGTCAGGCAGTCAGTCAGTCAGTCAGTCGGTCAGTCCTGTGCAGTCAGTTAGTCACTAAAGCAGTCAGTCAGTCTCAGTCAGTCAGTCAGTCAGTCAGTCCAGTCCAGTCTCAGTCAGTCAGTCAGTCAATCTCGGTCAGTCAGTCAGTCAGTCATTCAGTCAGTCAGTCAGTCAGGCAGTCACTCAGTCGGTCAGCCTTATTCAGTCAGTCTGTCAGTCAGTCAGTCAGTCATCCTTATTCAGTCAGTCTGTCAGTCATCCTTATTCAGTCAGTCTGTCAGTCAGTCAGTCGGTCAGTCCTGTCCAGTCAGTTAGTCAGTCAAGCAGTCAGTCAGGTAGTCAATCAGTCAGTCAGTTAGTGTCAGTCAGTCATTTAGTCATTCAGTCAGTCAGTGAAATAGCCAGTCAGAGAGTCAAGCAGTCAGTCAGTCAGTCTCAGTCAGTCAGTTAGTCAGTCAGTCAGTCAGTCAGTCAGTCAGTCAGTCCAGTCTCAGTCAGTCAGGCAGTTAGTCAGTCAGTCTCGGTCAGTCAGTGAGTCAGTCAGTCAGTATCAGTCAGTCAGTGAGTCAGTCTGTCAGTCAGGCAGTATCAGTCAGGCAGTAAGACTCCGCTCGACAGAACTCCGATAGCCTAATGTCTAGACCGCTGGTCTTCCAAGCGAGTGGCCTGGGTTCGAGTCCCAGCCGGAGAGAATATCTTCAATGTATATATTTCTTTTCTAATTTGAAAATTCTTTTTTTTTTCAATTTCTTTCCTTTGCAATTATTGATTATTTATGTAGGGAAGAAAATTCTGAGTCAGTTTAATTTTTCGACACGAAGATTTCAAAGTGTTTAAATAAACAATTACCAAGGTGCATTTTTTGTTTTTATTATATTTAAAACTCCCACCGACAGAGGTCCCATAGACTAATGGCTAGAGTGTTTGGCTTCCAAGCGAGTGGCCCTGGGTTCGAGTCCCAGCCTGAACGAAAATCTTCAATGTATACTTTTAGTTTCTAATTTGAAATTTCTTCTTCTTTTTTTTTTAATTTTTCTCTTTTGCGAATATTGATTATTTATGTAGGGAGAAAAATTCTGAGTCAGTTTAATTATTCGACCTGTAAATTTCAAAGTGTTTGAATCAATAATTACCAAGGTGCATTTTTTGTTTTTATTATATTTAAGACTTCCATCGACAGAGCTCCGATAGCCTAATGGCTAGACCGTTGGGTTCCTAGCGCGTGGTACTGGGTTCGAGTCCCGGCCGGAAAGGAAATCTTAAATGCAAATATTTTTTTCTAATTTTATAATTCTTTTTTTTTTATTTTTCCCTTTTGCGAAGTCAGTCAGTCAGTCTGACAGTCAATCAGTCAAGCACTCAGTCATTCAGTCTCAGTCAGTCAGTCCAGTCAGTCAGTCACTCAGTCAGTCAGTTAGTCCTTCAGCCAGTCAGTCAAGCAGTCAGTCATTTAGTCTCAGTCAGTCAGTCAGTCAGTCAGGCAGTCAGTCAGTCGGTCAGTCCTGTGCAGTCAGTTAGTCACTAAAGCAGTCAGTCAGTCTCAGTCAGTCAGTCAGTCAGTCCAGTCCAGTCTCAGTCAGTCAGTCAGTCAGTCTCGGTCAGTCAGTCAGTCAGTCATTCAGTCAGTCAGTCAGTCAGGCAGTCAGTCAGTCGGTCAGCCTTATTCAGTCAGTCTGTCAGTCAGTCAGTCAGTCAGCCTTATTCAGTCAGTCTGTCAGTCATCCTTATTCAGTCAGTCTGTCAGTCAGTCAGTCGGTCAGTCCTGTCCAGTCAGTTAGTCAGTCAAGCAGTCAGTCAGGTAGTCAAGCAGTCAGTCAGTCAGTGTCAGTCAGTCATTTAGTCATTCAGTCAGTCAGTGAAATAGCCAGTCAGAGAGTCAAGCAGTCAGTCAGTCAGTCTCAGTCAGTCAGTTAGTCAGTCAGTCAGTCAGTCAGTCAGTCAGTCCAGTCCCAGTCAGTCAGGCAGTTAGTCAGTCAGTCTCGGTCAGTCAGTGAGTCAGTCAGTCAGTATCAGTCAGTCAGTGAGTCAGTCTGTCAGTCAGGCAGTATCAGTCAGGCAGTAAGACTCCGCTCGACAGAACTCCGATAGCCTAATGGCTAGACCGCTGGTCTTCCAAGCGAGTGGCCTGGGTTCGAGTCCCAGCCTGAGCGAATATCTTCAATGTATATATTTCTTTTCTAATTTGAAAATTCTTTTTTTTTTCAATTTCTTTCCTTTGCAATTATTGATTATTTATGTAGGGAAGAAAATTCTGAGTCAGTTTAATTTTTCGACACGAAGATTTCAAAGTGTTTAAATAAACAATTACCAAGGTGCATTTTTTGTTTTTATTATATTTAAAACTCCCACCGACAGAGCTACCATAGACTAATGGCTAGAGTGTTAGACTTCCAAGCGAGTGGCCCTGGGTTCGAGTCCCAGCCTGAACGAAAATCTTCAATGTATACTTTTAGTTTCTAATTTGAAATTTCTTCTTCTTTTTTTTTTATTTTTCTCTTTTCCGAATATTGATTATTTATGTAGGGAGAAAAATTCTGAGTCAGTTTAATTATTCGACCTGTAAATTTCAAAGTGTTTGAATCAATAATTACCAAGGTGCATTTTTTGTTTTTATTATATTTAAGACTTCCATCGACAGAGCTCCGATAGCCTAATGGCTAGACCGTTGGGTTCCTAGCGCGTGGTACTGGGTTCGAGTCCCGGCCGGAAAGGAAATCTTAAATGCAAATTTTTTTTTTCTAATTTTATAATTCTTTTTTTTATTTTTCCCTTTTGCGAAGTCAGTCAGTCAGTCTGACAGTCAATCAGTCAAGCACTCAGTCATTCAGTCTCAGTCAGTCAGTCCAGTCAGTCAGTCACTCAGTCAGTCAGTTAGTCCTTCAGCCAGTCAGTCAAGCAGTCAGTCATTTAGTCTCAGTCAGTCAGTCAGTCAGTCAGGCAGTCAGTCAGTCAGTCAGTCGGTCAGTCCTGTGCAGTCAGTTAGTCACTAAAGCAGTCAGTCAGTCTCAGTCAGTCAGTCAGTCAGTCAGTCCAGTCCAGTCTCAGTCAGTCAGTCTCGGTCAGTCAGTCAGTCAGTCATTCAGTCAGTCAGTCAGTCAGGCAGTCAGTCAGTCGGTCAGCCTTATTCAGTCAGTCTGTCAGTCAGTCAGTCAGTCAGCCTTATTCAGTCAGTCTGTCAGTCATCCTTATTCAGTCAGTCTGTCAGTCAGTCAGTCGGTCAGTCCTGTCCAGTCAGTTAGTCAGTCAAGCAGTCAGTCAGGTAGTCAAGCAGTCAGTCAGTCAGTGTCAGTCAGTCATTTAGTCATTCAGTCAGTCAGTGAAATAGCCAGTCAGAGAGTCAAGCAGTCAGTCAGTCAGTCTCAGTCAGTCAGTTAGTCAGTCAGTCAGTCAGTCAGTCAGTCAGTCCAGTCTCAGGCAGTTAGTCAGTCAGTCTCGGTCAGTCAGTGAGTCAGTCAGTCAGTATCAGTCAGTCAGTGAGTCAGTCTGTCAGTCAGGCAGTATCAGTCAGGCAGTAAGACTCCGCTCGACAGAACTCCGATAGCCTAATGGCTAGACCGCTGGTCTTCCAAGCGAGTGGCCTGGGTTCGAGTCCCAGCCGGAGCGAATATCTTCAATGTATATATTTCTTTTCTAATTTGAAAATTCTTTTTTTTTTCAATTTCTTTCCTTTGCAATTATTGATTATTTATGTAGGGAAGAAAATTCTGAGTCAGTTTAATTTTTCGACACGAAGATTTCAAAGTGTTTAAATAAACAATTACCAAGGTGCATTTTTTATTTTTATTATATTTAAAACTCCCACCGACAGAGCTCCCATAGACTAATGGCTAGAGTGTTAGGCTTCCAAGCGAGTGGCCCTGGGTTCGAGTCCCAGCCTGAACGAAAATCTTCAATGTATACTTTTAGTTTCTAATTTTAAATTTCTTCTTCTTTTTTTTTTAATTTTTCTCTTTTGCGAATATTGATTATTTATGTAGGGAGAAAAATTCTGAGTCAGTTTAATTATTCGACCTGTAAATTTCAAAGTGTTTGAATCAATAATTACCAAGGTGCATTTTTTGTTTTTATTATATTTAAGACTTCCATCGACAGAGCTCCGATAGCCTAATGGCTAGACCGTTGGGTTCCTAGCGCGTGGTACTGGGTTCGAGTCCCGGCCGGAAAGGAAATCTTAAATGCAAATATTTTTTTCTAATTTTATAATTCTTTTTTTTATTTTTCCCTTTTGCGAAGTCAGTCAGTCAGTCTGACAGTCAATCAGTCAAGCACTCAGTCATTCAGTCTCAGTCAGTCAGTCCAGTCAGTCAGTCACTCAGTCAGTCAGTTAGTCCTTCAGCCAGTCAGTCAAGCAGTCAGTCATTTAGTCTCAGTCAGTCAGTCAGTCAGGCAGTCAGTCAGTCAGTCAGTCGGTCAGTCCTGTGCAGTCAGTTAGTCACTAAAGCAGTCAGTCAGTCTCAGTCAGTCAGTCAGTCAGTCAGTCCAGTCCAGTCTCAGTCAGTCAGTCTCGGTCAGTCAGTCAGTCAGTCATTCAGTCAGTCAGTCAGTCAGGCAGTCAGTCAGTCGGTCAGCCTTATTCAATCAGTCTGTCAGTCAGTCAGTCAGTCAGCCTTATTCAGTCAGTCTGTCAGTCATCCTTATTCAGTCAGTCTGTCAGTCAGTCAGTCGGTCAGTCCTGTCCAGTCAGTTAGTCAGTCAAGCAGTCAGTCAGGTAGTCAAGCAGTCAGTCAGTCAGTGTCAGTCAGTCATTTAGTCATTCAGTCAGTCAGTGAAATAGCCAGTCAGAGAGTCAAGCAGTCAGTCAGTCAGTCTCAGTCAGTCAGTTAGTCAGTCAGTCAGTCAGTCAGTCAGTCAGTCCAGTCTCAGGCAGTTAGTCAGTCAGTCTCGGTCAGTCAGTGAGTCAGTCAGTCAGTATCAGTCAGTCAGTGAGTCAGTCTGTCAGTCAGGCAGTATCAGTCAGGCAGTAAGACTCCGCTCGACAGAACTCCGATAGCCTAATGGCTAGACCGCTGGTCTTCCAAGCGAGTGGCCTGGGTTCGAGTCCCAGCCGGAGCGAATATCTTCAATGTATATATTTCTTTTCTAATTTGAAAATTCTTTTTTTTTTCAATTTCTTTCCTTTGCAATTATTGATTATTTATGTAGGGAAGAAAATTCTGAGTCAGTTTAATTTTTCGACACGAAGATTTCAAAGTGTTTAAATAAACAATTACCAAGGTGCATTTTTTGTTTTTATTATATTTAAAACTCCCACCGACAGAGGTCCCATAGACTAATGGCTAGAGTGTTTGGCTTCCAAGCGAGTGGCCCTGGGTTCGAGTCCCAGCCTGAACGAAAATCTTCAATGTATACTTTTAGTTTCTAATTTGAAATTTCTTCTTCTTTTTTTTTTAATTTTTCTCTTTTGCGAATATTGATTATTTATGTAGGGAGAAAAATTCTGAGTCAGTTTAATTATTCGACCTGTAAATTTCAAAGTGTTTGAATCAATAATTACCAAGGTGCATTTTTTGTTTTTATTATATTTAAGACTTCCATCGACAGAGCTCCGATAGCCTAATGGCTAGACCGTTGGGTTCCTAGCGCGTGGTACTGGGTTCGAGTCCCGGCCGGAAAGGAAATCTTAAATGCAAATATTTTTTTCTAATTTTATAATTCTTTTTTTTTTATTTTTCCCTTTTGCGAAGTCAGTCAGTCAGTCTGACAGTCAATCAGTCAAGCACTCAGTCATTCAGTCTCAGTCAGTCAGTCCAGTCAGTCAGTCACTCAGTCAGTCAGTTAGTCCTTCAGCCAGTCAGTCAAGCAGTCAGTCATTTAGTCTCAGTCAGTCAGTCAGTCAGTCAGGCAGTCAGTCAGTCGGTCAGTCCTGTGCAGTCAGTTAGTCACTAAAGCAGTCAGTCAGTCTCAGTCAGTCAGTCAGTCAGTCCAGTCCAGTCTCAGTCAGTCAGTCAGTCAGTCTCGGTCAGTCAGTCAGTCAGTCATTCAGTCAGTCAGTCAGTCAGGCAGTCAGTCAGTCGGTCAGCCTTATTCAGTCAGTCTGTCAGTCAGTCAGTCAGTCAGCCTTATTCAGTCAGTCTGTCAGTCATCCTTATTCAGTCAGTCTGTCAGTCAGTCAGTCGGTCAGTCCTGTCCAGTCAGTTAGTCAGTCAAGCAGTCAGTCAGGTAGTCAAGCAGTCAGTCAGTCAGTGTCAGTCAGTCATTTAGTCATTCAGTCAGTCAGTGAAATAGCCAGTCAGAGAGTCAAGCAGTCAGTCAGTCAGTCTCAGTCAGTCAGTTAGTCAGTCAGTCAGTCAGTCAGTCAGTCAGTCCAGTCCCAGTCAGTCAGGCAGTTAGTCAGTCAGTCTCGGTCAGTCAGTGAGTCAGTCAGTCAGTATCAGTCAGTCAGTGAGTCAGTCTGTCAGTCAGGCAGTATCAGTCAGGCAGTAAGACTCCGCTCGACAGAACTCCGATAGCCTAATGGCTAGACCGCTGGTCTTCCAAGCGAGTGGCCTGGGTTCGAGTCCCAGCCTGAGCGAATATCTTCAATGTATATATTTCTTTTCTAATTTGAAAATTCTTTTTTTTTTCAATTTCTTTCCTTTGCAATTATTGATTATTTATGTAGGGAAGAAAATTCTGAGTCAGTTTAATTTTTCGACACGAAGATTTCAAAGTGTTTAAATAAACAATTACCAAGGTGCATTTTTTGTTTTTATTATATTTAAAACTCCCACCGACAGAGCTACCATAGACTAATGGCTAGAGTGTTAGACTTCCAAGCGAGTGGCCCTGGGTTCGAGTCCCAGCCTGAACGAAAATCTTCAATGTATACTTTTAGTTTCTAATTTGAAATTTCTTCTTCTTTTTTTTTTATTTTTCTCTTTTCCGAATATTGATTATTTATGTAGGGAGAAAAATTCTGAGTCAGTTTAATTATTCGACCTGTAAATTTCAAAGTGTTTGAATCAATAATTACCAAGGTGCATTTTTTGTTTTTATTATATTTAAGACTTCCATCGACAGAGCTCCGATAGCCTAATGGCTAGACCGTTGGGTTCCTAGCGCGTGGTACTGGGTTCGAGTCCCGGCCGGAAAGGAAATCTTAAATGCAAATTTTTTTTTTCTAATTTTATAATTCTTTTTTTTATTTTTCCCTTTTGCGAAGTCAGTCAGTCAGTCTGACAGTCAATCAGTCAAGCACTCAGTCATTCAGTCTCAGTCAGTCAGTCCAGTCAGTCAGTCACTCAGTCAGTCAGTTAGTCCTTCAGCCAGTCAGTCAAGCAGTCAGTCATTTAGTCTCAGTCAGTCAGTCAGTCAGTCAGGCAGTCAGTCAGTCAGTCAGTCGGTCAGTCCTGTGCAGTCAGTTAGTCACTAAAGCAGTCAGTCAGTCTCAGTCAGTCAGTCAGTCAGTCAGTCCAGTCCAGTCTCAGTCAGTCAGTCTCGGTCAGTCAGTCAGTCAGTCATTCAGTCAGTCAGTCAGTCAGGCAGTCAGTCAGTCGGTCAGCCTTATTCAGTCAGTCTGTCAGTCAGTCAGTCAGTCAGCCTTATTCAGTCAGTCTGTCAGTCATCCTTATTCAGTCAGTCTGTCAGTCAGTCAGTCGGTCAGTCCTGTCCAGTCAGTTAGTCAGTCAAGCAGTCAGTCAGGTAGTCAAGCAGTCAGTCAGTCAGTGTCAGTCAGTCATTTAGTCATTCAGTCAGTCAGTGAAATAGCCAGTCAGAGAGTCAAGCAGTCAGTCAGTCAGTCTCAGTCAGTCAGTTAGTCAGTCAGTCAGTCAGTCAGTCAGTCAGTCCAGTCTCAGGCAGTTAGTCAGTCAGTCTCGGTCAGTCAGTGAGTCAGTCAGTCAGTATCAGTCAGTCAGTGAGTCAGTCTGTCAGTCAGGCAGTATCAGTCAGGCAGTAAGACTCCGCTCGACAGAACTCCGATAGCCTAATGGCTAGACCGCTGGTCTTCCAAGCGAGTGGCCTGGGTTCGAGTCCCAGCCGGAGCGAATATCTTCAATGTATATATTTCTTTTCTAATTTGAAAATTCTTTTTTTTTTCAATTTCTTTCCTTTGCAATTATTGATTATTTATGTAGGGAAGAAAATTCTGAGTCAGTTTAATTTTTCGACACGAAGATTTCAAAGTGTTTAAATAAACAATTACCAAGGTGCATTTTTTATTTTTATTATATTTAAAACTCCCACCGACAGAGCTCCCATAGACTAATGGCTAGAGTGTTAGGCTTCCAAGCGAGTGGCCCTGGGTTCGAGTCCCAGCCTGAACGAAAATCTTCAATGTATACTTTTAGTTTCTAATTTTAAATTTCTTCTTCTTTTTTTTTTAATTTTTCTCTTTTGCGAATATTGATTATTTATGTAGGGAGAAAAATTCTGAGTCAGTTTAATTATTCGACCTGTAAATTTCAAAGTGTTTGAATCAATAATTACCAAGGTGCATTTTTTGTTTTTATTATATTTAAGACTTCCATCGACAGAGCTCCGATAGCCTAATGGCTAGACCGTTGGGTTCCTAGCGCGTGGTACTGGGTTCGAGTCCCGGCCGGAAAGGAAATCTTAAATGCAAATATTTTTTTCTAATTTTATAATTCTTTTTTTTATTTTTCCCTTTTGCGAAGTCAGTCAGTCAGTCTGACAGTCAATCAGTCAAGCACTCAGTCATTCAGTCTCAGTCAGTCAGTCCAGTCAGTCAGTCACTCAGTCAGTCAGTTAGTCCTTCAGCCAGTCAGTCAAGCAGTCAGTCATTTAGTCTCAGTCAGTCAGTCAGTCAGGCAGTCAGTCAGTCAGTCAGTCGGTCAGTCCTGTGCAGTCAGTTAGTCACTAAAGCAGTCAGTCAGTCTCAGTCAGTCAGTCAGTCAGTCAGTCCAGTCCAGTCTCAGTCAGTCAGTCTCGGTCAGTCAGTCAGTCAGTCATTCAGTCAGTCAGTCAGTCAGGCAGTCAGTCAGTCGGTCAGCCTTATTCAATCAGTCTGTCAGTCAGTCAGTCAGTCAGCCTTATTCAGTCAGTCTGTCAGTCATCCTTATTCAGTCAGTCTGTCAGTCAGTCAGTCGGTCAGTCCTGTCCAGTCAGTTAGTCAGTCAAGCAGTCAGTCAGGTAGTCAAGCAGTCAGTCAGTCAGTGTCAGTCAGTCATTTAGTCATTCAGTCAGTCAGTGAAATAGCCAGTCAGAGAGTCAAGCAGTCAGTCAGTCAGTCTCAGTCAGTCAGTTAGTCAGTCAGTCAGTCAGTCAGTCAGTCAGTCCAGTCTCAGGCAGTTAGTCAGTCAGTCTCGGTCAGTCAGTGAGTCAGTCAGTCAGTATCAGTCAGTCAGTGAGTCAGTCTGTCAGTCAGGCAGTATCAGTCAGGCAGTAAGACTCCGCTCGACAGAACTCCGATAGCCTAATGGCTAGACCGCTGGTCTTCCAAGCGAGTGGCCTGGGTTCGAGTCCCAGCCGGAGCGAATATCTTCAATGTATATATTTCTTTTCTAATTTGAAAATTCTTTTTTTTTTCAATTTCTTTCCTTTGCAATTATTGATTATTTATGTAGGGAAGAAAATTCTGAGTCAGTTTAATTTTTCGACACGAAGATTTCAAAGTGTTTAAATAAACAATTACCAAGGTGCATTTTTTGTTTTTATTATATTTAAAACTCCCACCGACAGAGGTCCCATAGACTAATGGCTAGAGTGTTTGGCTTCCAAGCGAGTGGCCCTGGGTTCGAGTCCCAGCCTGAACGAAAATCTTCAATGTATACTTTTAGTTTCTAATTTGAAATTTCTTCTTCTTTTTTTTTTAATTTTTCTCTTTTGCGAATATTGATTATTTATGTAGGGAGAAAAATTCTGAGTCAGTTTAATTATTCGACCTGTAAATTTCAAAGTGTTTGAATCAATAATTACCAAGGTGCATTTTTTGTTTTTATTATATTTAAGACTTCCATCGACAGAGCTCCGATAGCCTAATGGCTAGACCGTTGGGTTCCTAGCGCGTGGTACTGGGTTCGAGTCCCGGCCGGAAAGGAAATCTTAAATGCAAATATTTTTTTCTAATTTTATAATTCTTTTTTTTTTATTTTTCCCTTTTGCGAAGTCAGTCAGTCAGTCTGACAGTCAATCAGTCAAGCACTCAGTCATTCAGTATCAGTCAGTCAGTCAGTCACTAAGTCAGTCAGTTAGTCCTTCAGCCAGTCAGTCAAGCAGTCAGTCATTTAGTCTCAGTCAGTCAGTCATTCAGTCAGTCAGTCAGTCAGGCAGTCAGTCAGTCAGTCAGTCGGTCAGTCCTGTGCAGTCAGTTAGTCACTAAAGCAGTCAGTCAGTCTCAGTCAGTCAGTCAGTCAGTCAGTCCAGTCCAGTCTCAGTCAGTCAGTCAGTCAGTCTCGGTCAGTCAGTCAGTCAGTCAGTCAGTCAGTCAGGCAGTCAGTCAGTCGGTCAGCCTTATTCAGTCAGTCAGTCAGTCAGTCTGTCAGTCAGCCTTATTCAGTCAGTCTGTCAGTCATCCTTATTCAGTCAGTCTGTCAGTCAGTCAGTCGGTCAGTCCTGTCCAGTCAGTTAGTCAGTCAAGCAGTCAGTCAGGTAGTCAAGCAGTCAGTCAGTCAGTGTCAGTCAGTCATTTAGTCATTCAGTCAGTCAGTGAAATAGCCAGTCAGAGAGTCAAGCAGTCAGTCAGTCAGTCTCAGTCAGTCAGTTAGTCAGTCAGTCAGTCAGTCAGTCAGTCAGTCCAGTCTCAGTCAGTCAGGCAGTTAGTCAGTCAGTCTCGGTCAGTCAGTGAGTCAGTCAGTCAGTATCAGTCAGTCAGTGAGTCAGTCTGTCAGTCAGGCAGTATCAGTCAGGCAGTAAGACTCCGCTCGATAGAACTCCGATAGCCTAATGGCTAGACCGCTGGGCTTCCAAGCGAGTGGCCTGGGTTCGAGTCCCAGCCATAGCGAATATCTTCAATGTATATATTTCTTTTCTAATTTGAAAATTCTTTTTTTTTTCAATTTCTTTCCTTTGCAATTATTGATTATTTATGTAGGGAAGAAAATTTTGAGTCAGTTTAATTTTTCGACACGAAGATTTCAAAGTGTTTAAATAAACAATTACCAAGGTGCATTTTTTGTTTTTATTATATTTAAAACTCCCACCGACAGAGCTCCCATAGACTAATGGCTAGAGTGTTAGGCTCCCAAGCGAGTGGCCCTGGGTTCGAGTCCCAGCCTGAACGAAAATCTTCAATGTATACTTTTAGTTTCTAATTTGAAATTTCTTCTTCTTTTTTTTTTAATTTTTCTCTTTTGCGAATATTGATTATTTATGTAGGGAGAAAAATTCTGAGTCAGTTTAATTATTCGACCTGTAAATTTCAAAGTGTTTGAATCAATAATTACCAAGGTGCATTTTTTGTTTTTATTATATTTAAGACTTCCATCGACAGAGCTCCGATAGCCTAATGGCTAGACCGTTGGGTTCCACGCGCGTGGTACTGGGTTCGAGTACCATTCCCGGCCGGAACGAAAATCTTCCATGTATATATTTCTCTTCTAATTTGAAGATTCTTTTTTTTTTCAATTTCTTTCTTTTGCAAATATGGATTATTTATGTACGGAAGAAAATTCTGAGTCAGTTTAATCATTCGACCTTTAGATTTCAAAGATTTTAGATCAATAATTACTAAGGTGCATTTTTTGTTTTTATTATAATTAAGACACCGATCAACAGAGATCCGATAGTATATTGGCGAGAGCGTTGGGCTTCCATGAGTGTCGCCCTGGGTTCAAATCCCAGCCGGAAAGGAAATCTTAAATGCAAATATTTTTTTCTAATTTTATAATTCTTTTTTTTTTTATTTTTCCCTTTTGCGAAGTCAGTCAGTCAGTCTGACAGTCAATCAGTCAAGCACTCAGTCAGTCAGTCCAGTCAGTCAGTCAGTCCAGTCAGTCAGTCACTCAGTCAGTCAGTTAGTCCTTCAGCCAGTCAGTCAAGCAGTCAGTCATTTAGTCTCAGTCAGTCAGTCATTCAGTCAGTCAGTCAGTCAGTCAGTCAGTCAGGCAGTCAGTCAGTCAGTCAGTCGGTCAGTCCTGTGCAGTCAGTTAGTCACTAAAGCAGTCAGTCAGTCTCAGTCAGTCAGTCAGTCAGTCAGTCCAGTCCAGTCTCAGTCAGTCAGTCTCGGTCAGTCAGTCAGTCAGTCATTCAGTCAGTCAGTCAGTCAGGCAGTCAGTCAGTCGGTCAGCCTTATTCAGTCAGTCTGTCAGTCAGTCAGTCAGTCAGCCTTATTCAGTCAGTCTGTCAGTCATCCTTATTCAGTCAGTCTGTCAGTCAGTCAGTCGGTCAGTCCTGTCCAGTCAGTTAGTCAGTCAAGCAGTCAGTCAGGTAGTCAAGCAGTCAGTCAGTCAGTGTCAGTCAGTCATTTAGTCATTCAGTCAGTCAGTGAAATAGCCAGTCAGAGAGTCAAGCAGTCAGTCAGTCAGTCTCAGTCAGTCAGTTAGTCAGTCAGTCAGTCAGTCAGTCAGTCAGTCCAGTCTCAGTCAGTCAGGCAGTTAGTCAGTCAGTCTCGGTCAGTCAGTGAGTCAGTCAGTCAGTATCAGTCAGTCAGTGAGTCAGTCTGTCAGTCAGGCAGTATCAGTCAGGCAGTAAGACTCCGCTCGACCGAACTCCGATAGCCTAATGGCTAGACCGCTGGTCTTCCAAGCGAGTGGCCTGGGTTCGAGTCCCAGCCGGAGCGAATATCTTCAAGGTATATATTTCTTTTCTAATTTGAAAATCCTTTTTTTTTTTTTTTCAATTTCTTTCCTTTGCAATTATTGATTATTTATGTAGGGAAGAAAATTCTGAGTCAGTTTAATTTTTCGACACAAAGATTTCAAAGTGTTTAAATAAACAATTACCAAGGTGCATTTTTTGTTTTTATCATATTTAAAACTCCCACCGACTGAGCTCCCATAGACTAATGGCTAGAGTGTTAGGCTTCCAAGCGAGTGGCCCTGGGTTCGAGTCCCAGCCTGAACGAAACTCTTCAATGTATACTTTTAGTTTCTAATTTGAAATTTCTTCTTCTTTTTTTTTTTTAATTTTTCTCTTTTGCGAATATTGATTATTTATGTAGGGAGAAAAATTCTGAGTCAGTTTAATTATTCGACCTGTAAATTTCAAAGTGTTTGAATCAATAATTACCAAGGTGCATTTTTTGTTTTTATTATATTTAAGACTTCCATCGACAGAGCTCCGATAGCCTAATGGCTAGACCGTTGGGTTCCTAGCGCGTGGTACTTTTCTCCGCACGCACCCCACCTCTTAGCCGTAGGCCTTAGGTTCCACCGCCCGGGGGGTCCGCGTAGCGGGCCCCCCGCACGGCTGAGTGCGGCGGTAGCGCGTGGTACTGGGTTCGAGTCCCGGCCGGAAAGGAAATCTTAAATGCAAATATTTTTTTCTAATTTTATAATTATTTTTTTTTATTTTTCCCTTTTGCGAAGTCAGTCAGTCAGTCTGACAGTCAATCAGTCAAGCACTCAGTCATTCAGTCTCAGTCAGTCAGTCCAGTCAGTCAGTCACTCAGTCAGTCAGTTAGTCCTTCAGCCAGTCAGTCAAGCAGTCAGTCATTTAGTCTCAGTCAGTCAGTCATTCAGTCAGTCAGTCAGTCAGGCAGTCAGTCAGTCAGTCAGTCGGTCAGTCCTGTGCAGTCAGTTAGTCACTAAAGCAGTCAGTCAGTCTCAGTCAGTCAGTCAGTCAGTCAGTCCAGTCCAGTCTCAGTCAGTCAGTCAGTCAGTCTCGGTCAGTCAGTCATTCAGTCAGTCAGTCAGTCAGGCAGTCAGTCAGTCGGTGAGCCTTATTCAGTCAGTCTGTCAGTCAGTCAGTCAGTCAGCCTTATTCAGTCAGTCTGTCAGTCATCCTTATTCAGTCAGTCTGTCAGTCAGTCAGTCGGTCAGTCCTGTCCAGTCAGTTAGTCAGTCAAGCAGTCAGTCAGGTAGTCAAGCAGTCAGTCAGTCAGTGTCAGTCAGTCATTTAGTCATTCAGTCAGTCAGTGAAATAGCCAGTCAGAGAGTCAAGCAGTCAGTCAGTCAGTCTCAGTCAGTCAGTTAGTCAGTCAGTCAATCAGTCAGTCAGTCAGTCCAGTCTCAGTCAGTCAGGCAGTTAGTCAGTCAGTCTCGGTCAGTCAGTGAGTCAGTCAGTCAGTATCAGTCAGTCAGTGAGTCAGTCTGTCAGTCAGGCAGTAAGACTCCGCTCGACAGAACTCCGATAGCCTAATGGCTAGACCGCTGGTCTTCCAAGCGAGTGGCCTGGGTTCGAGTCCCAGCCGGAGCGAATATCTTCAATGTATATATTTCTTTTCTAATTTGAAAATTCTTTTTTTTTTCAATTTCTTTCCTTTGCAATTATTGATTATTTATGTAGGGAAAAAAATTCTGAGTCAGTTTAATTTTTCGACACGAAGATTTCAAAGTGTTTAAATAAACAATTACCAAGGTGCATTTTTTGTTTTTATTATATTTAAAACTCCCACCGACAGAGCTCCCATAGACTAATGGCTAGAGTGTTAGACTTCCAAGCGAGTGGCCCTGGGTTCGAGTCCCAGCCTGAACGAAACTCTTCAATGTATACTTTTAGTTTCTAATTTGAAATTTCTTCTTCTTTTTTTTTTAATTTTTCTCTTTTGCGAATATTGATTATTTATGTAGGGAGAAAAATTCTGAGTCAGTTTAATTATTCGACCTGTAAATTTCAAAGTGTTTGAATCAATAATTACCAAGGTGCATTTTTTGTTTTTATTATATTTAAGACTTCCATCGACAGAGCTCCGATAGCCTAATGGCTAGACCGTTGGGTTCCAAGCGCGTGGTACTGGGTTCGAGTCCCGGCCGGAACGAAAATCTTCCATGTATATATTTCTCTTCTAATTTGAAGATTCTTTTTTTTTCAATTTCTTTCTTTTGCAAATATGGATTATTTATGTACGGAAGAAAATTCTGAGTCAGTTTAATCATTCGACCTTTAGATTTCAAAGATTTTAGATCAATAATTACTAAGGTGCATTTTTTGTTTTTATTATAATTAAGACACCGATCAACAGAGATCCGATAGTATATTGGCGAGAGCGTTGGGCTTCCATGAGTGTCGCCCTGGGTTCAAATCCCAGCCGGAAAGGAAATCTTAAATGCAAATATTTTTTTCTAATTTTATAATTCTTTTTTTTTTATTTTTCCCTTTTGCGAAGTCAGTCAGTCAGTCTGACAGTCAATCAGTCAAGCACTCAGTCATTCAGTCTCAGTCAGTCAGTCCAGTCAGTCAGTCACTCAGTCAGTCAGTTAGTCCTTCAGCCAGTCAGTCAAGCAGTCAGTCATTTAGTCTCAGTCAGTCAGTCATTCAGTCAGTCAGTCAGTCAGGCAGTCAGTCAGTCAGTCAGTCGGTCAGTCCTGTGCAGTCAGTTAGTCACTAAAGCAGTCAGTCAGTCTCAGTCAGTCAGTCAGTCTCAGTCAGTCAGTCAGTCAGTCAGTCCAGTCCAGTCTCAGTCAGTCAGTCAGTCAGTCTCGGTCAGTCAGTCAGTCAGTCATTCAGTCAGTCAGTCAGTCAGGCAGTCAGTCAGTCGGTCAGCCTTATTCAGTCAGTCTGTCAGTCAGTCAGTCGGTCAGTCCTGTCCAGTCAGTTAGTCAGTCAGTCAGGTAGTCAAGCAGTCAGTCAGTGTCAGTCAGTCATTTAGTCATTCAGTCAGTCAGTGAAATAGCCAGTCAGAGAGTCAAGCAGTCAGTCATTTAGTCATTCAGTCAGTCAGTGAAATAGCCAGTCAGAGAGTCAAGCAGTCAGTCAGTCAGTCTCAGTCAGTCAGTTAGTCAGTCAGTCAATCAGTCAGTCAGTCAGTCCAGTCTCAGTCAGTCAGGCAGTTAGTCAGTCAGTCTCGGTCAGTCAGTGAGTCAGTCAGTCAGTATCAGTCAGTCAGTGAGTCATTCTGTCAGTCAGGCAGTAAGACTCCGCTCGACAGAACTCCGATAGCCTAATGGCTAGACCGCTGGTCTTCCAAACGAGTGGCCTGGGTTCGAGTCCCAGCCGGAGCGAATATCTTCAATGTATATATTTCTTTTCTAATTTGAAAATTTTTTTTTTCAATTTCTTTCCTTTGCAATTATTGATTATTTATGTAGGGAAAAAAATTCTGAGTCAGTTTAATTTTTCGACACGAAGATTTCAAAGTGTTTAAATAAACAATTACCAAGGTGCATTTTTTGTTTTTATTATATTTAAAACTCCCACCGACAGAGCTCCCATAGACTAATGGCTAGAGTGTTAGGCTTCCAAGCGAGTGGCCCTGGGTTCGAGTCCCAGCCTGAACGAAAATCTTCAATGTATACTTTTAGTTTCTAATTTGAAATTTCTTCTTCTTTTTTTTTTAATTTTTCTCTTTTGCGAATATTGATTATTTATGTAGGGAGAAAAATTCTGAGTCAGTTTAATTATTCGACCTGTAAATTTCAAAGTGTTTGAATCAATAATTAACAAGGTGCATTTTTTGTTTTTATTATATTTAAGACTTCCATCGACAGAGCTCCGATAGCCTAATGGCTAGACCGTTGGGTTCCTAGCGCGTGGTACTTTTCTCCGCACGCACCCCACCTCTTAGCCGTAGGCCTTAGGTTCCACCGCCCGGGGGGTCCGCGTAGCGGGCCCCCCGCACGGCTGAGTGCGGCGGTAGCGCGTGGTACTGGGTTCGAGTCCCGGCCGGAAAGGAAGTCTTAAATGCAAATATTTTTTTCTAATTTTATAATTCTTTTTTTTTTATTTTTCCCTTTTGCGAAGTCAGTCAGTCAGTCTGACAGTCAATCAGTCAAGCACTCAGTCATTCAGTCTCAGTCAGTCAGTCCAGTCAGTCAGTCACTCAGTCAGTCAGTTAGTCCTTCAGCCAGTCAGTCAAGCAGTCAGTCATTTAGTCTCAGTCAGTCAGTCATTCATTCAGTCAGTCAGTCAGGCAGTCAGTCAGTCAGTCAGTCGGTCAGTCCTGTGCAGTCAGTTAGTCACTAAAGCAGTCAGTCAGTCTCAGTCAGTCAGTCAGTCAGTCAGTCCAGTCCAGTCTCAGTCAGTCAGTCAGTCAGTCCAGTCTCAGTCAGTCAGGCAGTTAGTCAGTCAGTCTCGGTCAGTCAGTGAGTCAGTCAGTCAGTATCAGTCAGTCAGTGAGTCAGTCTGTCAGTCAGGCAGTAAGACTCCGCTCGACAGAACTCCGATAGCCTAATGGCTAGACCGCTGGTCTTCCAAGCGAGTGGCCTGGGTTCGAGTCCCAGCCGGAGCGAATATCTTCAATGTATATATTTCTTTTCTAATTTGAAAATTCTTTTTTTTTTCAATTTCTTTCCTTTGCAATTATTGATTATTTATGTAGCGAAAAAAATTCTGAGTCAGTTTAATTTTTCGACACGAAGATTTCAAAGTGTTTAAATAAACAATTACCAAGGTGCATTTTTTGTTTTTATTATATTTAAAACTCCCACCGACAGAGCTCCCATAGACTAATGGCTAGAGTGTTAGGCTTCCAAGCGAGTGACCCTGGGTTCGAGTCCCAGCCTGAACGAAAATCTTCAATGTATACTTTTAGTTTCTAATTTGAAATTTCTTCTTCTTTTTTTTTTAATTTTTCTCTTTTGCGAATATTGATTATTTATGTAGGGAGAAAAATTCTGAGTCAGTTTAATTATTCGACCTGTAAATTTCAAAGTGTTTGAATCAATAATTACCAAGGTGCATTTTTTGTTTTTATTATATTTAAGACTTCCATCGACAGAGCTCCAATAGCCTAATGGCTAGACCGTTGGGTTCCAAGCGCGTGGTACTGGGTTCGAGTTCCGGCCGGAACGAAAACCTTCCATGTATATATTTCTCTTCTAATTTGAAGATTATTTTTTTTTCAATTTCTTTCTTTTGCAAATATGGATTATTTATGTACGGAAGAAAATTCTGAGTCAGTTTAATCATTCGACCTTTAGATTTCAAAGATTTTATATCAATAATTACTAAGGTGCATTTTTTGTTTTTATTATAATTAAGACACCGATCAACAGAGATCCGATAGTATATTGGCGAGAGCGTTGGGCTTCCATGAGTGTCACCCTGGGTTTAAATCCCAGCCGGAAAGGAAATCTTAAATGCAAATATTTTTTCTAATTTTATAATTCTTTTTTTTTTATTTTTCCCTTTTGCGAAGTCAGTCAGTCAGTCTGACAGTCAATCAGTCAAGCACTCAGTCATTCAGTCTCAGTCAGTCAGTCCAGTCAGTCAGTCACTCAGTCAGTCAGTTAGTCCTTCAGCCAGTCAGTCAAGCAGTCAGTCATTTAGTCTCAGTCAGTCAGTCATTCAGTCAGTCAGTCAGTCAGGCAGTCAGTCAGTCTGTCAGTCAGTCAGTCGGTCAGTCCTGTCCAGTCAGTTAGTCAGTCAGTCAGGTAGTCAAGCAGTCAGTCAGTGTCAGTCAGTCATTTAGTCATTCAGTCAGTCAGTGAAATAGCCAGTCAGAGAGTCAAGCAGTCAGTCATTTAGTCATTCAGTCAGTCAGTGAAATAGCCAGTCAGAGAGTCAAGCAGTCAGTCAGTCAGTCTCAGTCAGTCAGTTAGTCAGTCAGTCAATCAGTCAGTCAGTCAGTCCAGTCTCAGTCAGTCAGGCAGTTAGTCAGTCAGTCTCGGTCAGTCAGTGAGTCAGTCAGTCAGTATCAGTCAGTCAGTGAGTCATTCTGTCAGTCAGGCAGTAAGACTCCGCTCGACAGAACTCCGATAGCCTAATGGCTAGACCGCTGGTCTTCCAAACGAGTGGCCTGGGTTCGAGTCCCAGCCGGAGCGAATATCTTCAATGTATATATTTCTTTTCTAATTTGAAAATTTTTTTTTTCAATTTCTTTCCTTTGCAATTATTGATTATTTATGTAGGGAAAAAAATTCTGAGTCAGTTTAATTTTTCGACACGAAGATTTCAAAGTGTTTAAATAAACAATTACCAAGGTGCATTTTTTGTTTTTATTATATTTAAAACTCCCACCGACAGAGCTCCCATAGACTAATGGCTAGAGTGTTAGGCTTCCAAGCGAGTGGCCCTGGGTTCGAGTCCCAGCCTGAACGAAAATCTTCAATGTATACTTTTAGTTTCTAATTTGAAATTTCTTCTTCTTTTTTTTTTAATTTTTCTCTTTTGCGAATATTGATTATTTATGTAGGGAGAAAAATTCTGAGTCAGTTTAATTATTCGACCTGTAAATTTCAAAGTGTTTGAATCAATAATTAACAAGGTGCATTTTTTGTTTTTATTATATTTAAGACTTCCATCGACAGAGCTCCGATAGCCTAATGGCTAGACCGTTGGGTTCCTAGCGCGTGGTACTTTTCTCCGCACGCACCCCACCTCTTAGCCGTAGGCCTTAGGTTCCACCGCCCGGGGGGTCCGCGTAGCGGGCCCCCCGCACGGCTGAGTGCGGCGGTAGCGCGTGGTACTGGGTTCGAGTCCCGGCCGGAAAGGAAGTCTTAAATGCAAATATTTTTTTCTAATTTTATAATTCTTTTTTTTTTATTTTTCCCTTTTGCGAAGTCAGTCAGTCAGTCTGACAGTCAATCAGTCAAGCACTCAGTCATTCAGTCTCAGTCAGTCAGTCCAGTCAGTCAGTCACTCAGTCAGTCAGTTAGTCCTTCAGCCAGTCAGTCAAGCAGTCAGTCATTTAGTCTCAGTCAGTCAGTCATTCATTCAGTCAGTCAGTCAGGCAGTCAGTCAGTCAGTCAGTCGGTCAGTCCTGTGCAGTCAGTTAGTCACTAAAGCAGTCAGTCAGTCTCAGTCAGTCAGTCAGTCAGTCAGTCCAGTCCAGTCTCAGTCAGTCAGTCAGTCAGTCCAGTCTCAGTCAGTCAGGCAGTTAGTCAGTCAGTCTCGGTCAGTCAGTGAGTCAGTCAGTCAGTATCAGTCAGTCAGTGAGTCAGTCTGTCAGTCAGGCAGTAAGACTCCGCTCGACAGAACTCCGATAGCCTAATGGCTAGACCGCTGGTCTTCCAAGCGAGTGGCCTGGGTTCGAGTCCCAGCCGGAGCGAATATCTTCAATGTATATATTTCTTTTCTAATTTGAAAATTCTTTTTTTTTTCAATTTCTTTCCTTTGCAATTATTGATTATTTATGTAGCGAAAAAAATTCTGAGTCAGTTTAATTTTTCGACACGAAGATTTCAAAGTGTTTAAATAAACAATTACCAAGGTGCATTTTTTGTTTTTATTATATTTAAAACTCCCACCGACAGAGCTCCCATAGACTAATGGCTAGAGTGTTAGGCTTCCAAGCGAGTGACCCTGGGTTCGAGTCCCAGCCTGAACGAAAATCTTCAATGTATACTTTTAGTTTCTAATTTGAAATTTCTTCTTCTTTTTTTTTTAATTTTTCTCTTTTGCGAATATTGATTATTTATGTAGGGAGAAAAATTCTGAGTCAGTTTAATTATTCGACCTGTAAATTTCAAAGTGTTTGAATCAATAATTACCAAGGTGCATTTTTTGTTTTTATTATATTTAAGACTTCCATCGACAGAGCTCCAATAGCCTAATGGCTAGACCGTTGGGTTCCAAGCGCGTGGTACTGGGTTCGAGTTCCGGCCGGAACGAAAACCTTCGATGTATATATTTCTCTTCTAATTTGAAGATTATTTTTTTTTCAATTTCTTTCTTTTGCAAATATGGATTATTTATGTACGGAAGAAAATTCTGAGTCAGTTTAATCATTCGACCTTTAGATTTCAAAGATTTTATATCAATAATTACTAAGGTGCATTTTTTGTTTTTATTATAATTAAGACACCGATCAACAGAGATCCGATAGTATATTGGCGAGAGCGTTGGGCTTCCATGAGTGTCACCCTGGGTTTAAATCCCAGCCGGAAAGGAAATCTTAAATGCAAATATTTTTTCTAATTTTATAATTCTTTTTTTTTTATTTTTCCCTTTTGCGAAGTCAGTCAGTCAGTCTGACAGTCAATCAGTCAAGCACTCAGTCATTCAGTCTCAGTCAGTCAGTCCAGTCAGTCAGTCACTCAGTCAGTCAGTTAGTCCTTCAGCCAGTCAGTCAAGCAGTCAGTCATTTAGTCTCAGTCAGTCAGTCATTCAGTCAGTCAGTCAGTCAGGCAGTCAGTCAGTCAGTCAGTCGGTCAGTCCTGTGCAGTCAGTTAGTCACTAAAGCAGTCAGTCAGTCTCAGTCAGTCAGTCAGTCAGTCAGTCCAGTCCAGTCTCAGTCAGTCAGTCAGTCAGTCTCGGTCAGTCAGTCAGTCAGTCATTCAGTCAGTCAGTCAGTCAGGCAGTCAGTCAGTCGGTCAGCCTTATTCAGTCAGTCTGTCATTCAGTCAGTCAGTCAGCCTTATTCAGTCAGTCTGTCAGTCATCCTTATTCAGTCAGTCTGTCAGTCAGTCAGTCGGTCAGTCCTGTCCAGTCAGTTAGTCAGTCAAGCAGTCAGTCAGGTAGTCAAGCAGTCAGTCAGTCAGTGTCAGTCAGTCATTTAGTCATTCAGTCAGTCAGTGAAATAGCCAGTCAGAGAGTCAAGCAGTCAGTCAGTCAGTCTCAGTCAGTCAGTTAGTCAGTCAGTCAGTCAGTCAGTCAGTCAGTCCAGTCTCAGTCAGTCAGGCAGTTAGTCAGTCAGTCTCGGTCAGTCAGTGAGTCAGTCAGTCAGTATCAGTCAGTCAGTGAGTCAGTCTGTCAGTCAGGCAGTATCAGTCAGGCAGTAAGACTCCGCTCGACAGAACTCCGATAGCCTAATGGCTAGAACGCTGGTCTTCCAAGCGAGTGGCCTGGGTTCGAGTCCCAGCCGGAGCGAATATCTTCAATGTATATATTTCTTTTCTAATTTGAAAATTCTTTTTTTTTTTCAATTTCTTTCCTTTGCAATTATTGATTATTTATGTAGGGAAGAAAATTCTGAGTCAGTTTAATTTTTCGACACGAAGATTTCAAAGTGTTTAAATAAACAATTACCAAGGTGCATTTTTTGTTTTTATTATATTTAAAACTCCCACCGACAGAGCTCCCATAGACTAATGGCTAGAGAGTTAGGCTTCCAAGCGAGTGGCCCTGGGTTCGAGTCCCAGCCTGAACGAAAATCTTCAATGTATACTTTTAGTTTCTAATTTGAAATTTCTTCTTCTTTTTTTTTAAATTTTTCTCTTTTGCGAATATTGATTATTTATGTAGGGAGAAAAATTCTGAGTCAGTTTAATTATTCGACCTGTAAATTTCAAAGTGTTTGAATCAATAATTACCAAGGTGCATTTTTTGTTTTTATTATATTTAAGACTTCCATCGACAGAGCTCCGATAGCCTAATGGCTAGACCGTTGGGCTCCTAGCGCGTGGTACTGGGTTCGAGTCCCGGCCGGAAAGGAAATCTTAAATGCAAATATTTTTTTATAATTTTTTTTTATTTTTCCCTTTTGCGAAGTCAGTCAGTCAGTCTGACAGTCAATCAGTCAAGCACTGAGTCATTCAGTCTCAGTCAGTCAGTCCAGTCAGTCAGTCACTCAGTCAGTCAGTTAGTCCTTCAGCCAGTCAGTCAAGCAGTCAGTCATTTAGTCTCAGTCAGTCATTTAGTCTCAGTCAGTCAGTCATTCAGTCAGTCAGTCAGTCAGGCAGTCAGTCAGTCAGTCAGTCGGTCAGTCCTGTGCAGTCAGTTAGTCACTAAAGCAGTCAGTCAGTCTCAGTCAGTCAGTCAGTCAGTCAGTCCAGTCCAGTCTCAGTCAGTCAGTCAGTCAGTCTCGGTCAGTCAGTCAGTCAGTCATTCAGTCAGTCAGTCAGTCAGGCAGTCAGTCAGTCGGTCAGCCTTATTCAGTCAGTCTGTCAGTCAGTCAGTCAGTCAGCCTTATTCAGTCAGTCTGTCAGTCATCCTTATTCAGTCAGTCTGTCAGTCAGTCAGTCGGTCAGTCCTGTCCAGTCAGTTAGTCAGTCAAGCAGTCAGTCAGGTAGTCAAGCAGTCAGTCAGTCAGTGTCAGTCAGTCATTTAGTCATTCAGTCAGTCAGTGAAATAGCCAGTCAGAGAGTCAAGCAGTCAGTCAGTCAGTCTCAGTCAGTCAGTTAGTCAGTCAGTCAGTCAGTCAGTCAGTCAGTCCAGTCTCAGTCAGTCAGGCAGTTAGTCAGTCAGTCTCGGTCAGTCAGTGAGTCAGTCAGTCAGTATCAGTCAGTCAGTGAGTCAGTCTGTCAGTCAGGCAGTATCAGTCAGGCAGTAAGACTCCGCTCTACAGAACTCCGATAGCCTAATGGCTAGACCGCTGGTCTTCCAAGCGAGTGGCCTGGGTTCGAGTCCCAGCCGGAACGAATATCTTCAATGTATATATTTCTTTTCTAATTTGAAAATTCTTTTTTTTTTCAATTTCTTTCCTTTGCAATTATTGATTATTTATGTAGGGAAGAAAATTCTGAGTCAGTTTAATTTTTCGACACGAAGATTTCAAAGTGTTTAAATAAACAATTACCAAGGTGCATTTTTTGTTTTTATTATATTTAAAACTCCCACCGACAGAGCTCCCATAGACTAATGGCTAGAGAGTTAGGCTTGCAAGCGAGTGGCCCTGGGTTCGAGTCCCAGCCTGAACGAAAATCTTCAATGTATACTTTTAGTTTCTAATTTGAAATTTCTTCTTCTTTTTTTTTTAATTTTTCTCTTTTGCGAATATTGATTATTTATGTAGGGAGAAAAATTCTGGGTCAGTTTAATTATTCGACCTGTAAATTTCAAAGTGTTTGAATCAATAATTACCAATTTGCATTTTTTGTTTTTATTATATTTAAGACTTCCATCGACAGAGCTCCGATAGCCTAATGGCTAGACCGTATGGCTCCTAGCGCGTGGTACTGGGTTCGAGTCCCGGCCGGAAAGGAAATCTTAAATGCAAATATTTTTTTATAATTTTTTTTTATTTTTCCCTTTTGCGAAGTCAGTCAGTCAGTCTGACAGTCAATCAGTCAAGCACTGAGTCATTCAGTCTCAGTCAGTCAGTCCAGTCAGTCAGTCACTCAGTCAGTCAGTTAGTCCTTCAGCCAGTCAGTCAAGCAGTCAGTCATTTAGTCTCAGTCAGTCATTTAGTCTCAGTCAGTCAGTCATTCAGTCAGTCAGTCAGTCAGGCAGTCAGTCAGTCAGTCAGTCGGTCAGTCCTGTGCAGTCAGTTAGTCACTAAAGCAGTCAGTCAGTCTCAGTCAGTCAGTCAGTCAGTCAGTCCAGTCCAGTCTCAGTCAGTCAGTCAGTCAGTCTCGGTCAGTCAGTCAGTCAGTCATTCAGTCAGTCAGTCAGTCAGGCAGTCAGTCAGTCGGTCAGCCTTATTCAGTCAGTCTGTCAGTCAGTCAGTCAGTCAGCCTTATTCAGTCAGTCTGTCAGTCATCCTTATTCAGTCAGTCTGTCAGTCAGTCAGTCGGTCAGTCCTGTCCAGTCAGTTAGTCAGTCAAGCAGTCAGTCAGGTAGTCAAGCAGTCAGTCAGTCAGTGTCAGTCAGTCATTTAGTCATTCAGTCAGTCAGTGAAATAGCCAGTCAGAGTGTCAAGCAGTCAGTCAGTCAGTCTCAGTCAGTCAGTTAGTCAGTCAGTCAGTCAGTCAGACAGTCAGTCCAGTCTCAGTCAGTCAGGCAGTTAGTCAGTCAGTCTCGGTCAGTCAGTGAGTCAGTCAGTCAGTATCAGTCAGTCAGTGAGTCAGTCTGTCAGTCAGGCAGTATCAGTCAGGCAGTATCAGTCAGGCAGTAAGACTCCGCTCGACAGAACTCCGATAGCCTAATGGCTAAACCGCTGGTCTTCCAAGCGAGTGGCCTGGGTTCGAGTCCAAGCCGGAGCGAATATCTTCAATGTATATATTTCTTTTCTAATTTGAAAATTCTTTTTTTTTTCAATTTCTTTCCTTTGCAATTATTGATTATTTATGTAGGGAAGAAAATTCTGAGTCAGTTTAATTTTTCGACACGAAGATTTCAAAGTGTTTAAATAAACAATTACCAAGGTGCATTTTTTGTTTTTATTATATTTAAAACTCCCACCGACAGAGCTCCCATAGACTAATGGCTAGAGAGTTAGGCTTCCAAGCGAGTGGCCCTGGGTTCGAGTCCCAGCCTGAACGAAAATCTTCAATGTATACTTTTAGTTTCTAATTTGAAATTTCTTCTTCTTTTTTTTTTAATTTTTCTCTTTTGCGAATATTGATTATTTATGTAGGGAGAAAAATTCTGAGTCAGTTTAATTATTCGACCTGTAAATTTCAAAGTGTTTGAATCAATAATTACCAAGGTGCATTTTTTGTTTTTATTATATTTAAGACTTCCATCGACAGAGCTCCGAAAGCCTAATGGCTAGACCGTTGGGTTCCAAGCGCGTGGTACTGGGTTCGAGTCCCGGCCGAAACGAAAATCTTCCATGTATATATTTCTCTTCTAATTTGAAGATTCTTTTTTTTTTTCAATTTCTTCCTTTTGCAAATATGGATTATTTATGTACGGAAGAAAATTCTGAGTCAGTTTAATCATTCGACTTTTAGATTTCAAAGATTTTAGATCAATAATTACTAAGGTGCATTTTTTGTTTTTATTATAATTAAGACACCGATCAACAGAGATCCGATAGTATATTGGCGAGAGCGTTAGGCTTCCATGAGTGTCGCCCTGGGTTCAAATCCCAGCCGGAAAGGAAATCTTAAATGCAAATATTTTTTTCTAATTTTATAATTCTTTTTTTTATTTTTCCCTTTTGCGAAGTCAGTCAGTCAGTCTGACAGTCAATCAGTCAAGCACTCAGTCATTCAGTCTCAGTCAGTCAGTCCAGTCAGTCAGTCACTCAGTCAGTCAGTTAGTCCTTCAGCCTGTCAGTCAAGCAGTCAGTCATTTAGTCTCAGTCAGTCAGTCATTCAGTCAGTCAGTCAGTCAGGCAGTCAGTCAGTCAGTCAGTCGGTCAGTCCTGTGCAGTCAGTTAGTCACTAAAGCAGTCAGTCAGTCTCAGTCAGTCAGTCAGTCAGTCAGTCAGTCCAGTCCAGTCTCAGTCAGTCAGTCAGTCAGTCTCGGTCAGTCAGTCAGTCAGTCATTCAGTCAGTCAGTCAGTCAGGCAGTCAGTCAGTCGGTCAGCCTTATTTAGTCAGTCTGTCAGTCAGTCAGTCAGTCAGCCTTATTCAGTCAGTCTGTCAGTCATCCTTATTCAGTCAGTCTGTCAGTCAGTCAGTCGGTCAGTCCTGTCCAGTCAGTTAGTCAGTCAAGCAGTCAGTCAGGTAGTCAAGCAGTCAGTCAGTCAGTGTCAGTCAGTCATTTAGTCATTCAGTCAGTCAGTGAAATAGCCATTCAGAGAGTAAAGCAGTCAGTCAGTCAGTCTCAGTCAGTCAGTTAGTCAGTCAGTCAGTCAGTCAGTCAGTCAGTCCAGTCTCAGTCAGTCAGGCAGTTAGTCAGTCAGTCTCGGTCAGTCAGTGAGTCAGTCAGTCAGTATCAGTCAGTCAGTGAGTCAGTCTGTCAGTCAGGCAGTATCAGTCAGGCAGTAAGACTCCGCTCGACAGAACTCCGATAGCCTAATGGCTAGACCGCTGGTCTTCCAAGCGAGTGGCCTGGGTTCGAGTCCAAGCCGGAGCGAATATCTTCAATGTATATATTTCTTTTCTAATTAACCCTTAAAGTGGAACGCCCCTTTCCCACTAAACTAGTCAAAAGTGTCTGACCCACTGTAAAGAATTTGCTCTATTTGGACACATCGCATCCACACGCACGTGCTCCAAAAATGCCAGCTACCTTGTTGTCAACCCCCCCTTCTTTCTCATCAAGGTGGAACCCAAATTGACAGTTCAATGCACTGGTCTCGCCCTGTTCCTTGGAGATTTGAATCCTTTTAGCTATTCAAATACACGTTATCTGGATTTTTCCGTTTTGTTGTGGTTTGCTGAACAAGGAATGTTCTCAATTTAGAGCTGCCTGCTTCATTTTGTAGCAGTAGGAACTAAATTTTTCTTCTTACTTCAGGAATATTATTTCGCAATACGGTCTTCAACTTTTGCTGCAGAAATTACATATTAAAATTCCTTTTCAAAAAGTCATAGTTTATGTTTGGGCACATGCAAAATTTTAATTTGTTCAGTACCTACTACGCTACAAATGTTTATTCCTATTCAATTGTTCGCTTAGCAATTGTTTAGTTCAGTCTTACTAAAAATCAATATCATATGAGTATAGGTGAAAGAGGTACCTATGGGGAATTTTTTCCTCGTTTCTTTTTTTTTTTTTTTTTCAAAGAACGTTATGAATTTCTCAGGGCAAAAGTGTTCTAATGATAGAAGTATTTTCTTTGAGTCATGATCTTTATGAGATTTTGAAAGAAAATCTATTCACTTTATGGTGTTTGAAAAAAAAAAAAAGAAAGAAAAAGAAAAGGCTTCAATTGTTCAAATGTGCTCCGATTGTGGCCGAATATCGTCAAGCCTGGGGCACATACGAACAAGATTTAAAAAAAAAGAGAGGACAATCATCATATTTCAAAGAATTACATTGAAGTGTTTGTGACCTATACCAGGACTGTGGAGTCGGAGTCGGGCTTATTTTGGGGTAAAGGATTCGGAGTCGGAGTCATTCGAAACAGGCCTACTCTGACTCCGGGCTTCTTTTTTTCAATAATATTTACCGACTTTCCTTGCATTTTTTAAATAATGTACCACAAATTAGTTCGATTACAAGTATATAGGCCTACTAATAACAAATAACTGTCTTTGGCAACCAGCAGACTTGATTGTTTATCATACTTTCTGTAATAGCTATTTACGCCGTCCCCTTGTTTGCTTGTTTTTGTACTCTCTTTAACTCATAGCAACTGTCATCAAACGGATTTGTTGCCTAACGTAATCCCTTTCAAATAAAAATAATAACTAGTAAAAGGAATGTATTCCTTGAACAAGCCGGCGCCCGTAGCTTGAGAGGAAACTTGAGGGTGTTCGGTAAATTCAAATAAGTGTTGGCGCGGTGAATCCGAAAAAGATCCGATAAAATATATAATCCTTTCCCTTGAGGGAAGGGAGGGAATTGAAAATAAATAAATAAATAAAAACCCGGCGTCGAAGTTGGACGATTCAAAATCCAGGAGTCGGAGTCGAACATTTTCCTTCCGACTCCACTCCTCCGACTAGTACTTTGTTAGTTTAAATTATACTGTAATGTGTCAAATACAAAAAAAAAAAAAAAAATATATGAATTACATAACAATGCTCACTGTTAAATTTGAAAGTTTCGTAGTTTGTTCCAATCGCTGGAGACAAAAGAAAAAGAACCTATAGGACTGCACAGCCCAAGAAATATTTTATTGTGTTAAGATTATTTTTATTATACATTGCTATTAGGTTTCACACAGGTTATTAATGTTTTTAAATGATTTTAAACTGGATTTTTTGTTAATGTTTCGTGTTTAGTTAAAATGTTTCGTGCCTTTTTATTTCCTGTAGTCAGGACTAGATTAGCCTTTAAAATTAGGGAAAACTCGGTCTCATTTCAAGGCCTTCACTTTTAGCTTTTGGAAATTTTTCGAAAATTCTATGCACATTGATGCAAAACTTTTTTGTGCTACTAGTAATATTTACAAAAGTGATCCAGTAGAATTCAATAAAGTTTATTCCACATTCCCAGCGAATTGAAATTTCGTACATTACACATGTTGTACTGCAATGCTCGACGAATAACGTAGTAAAACGTTTAAATCAAATTTAACACTTCACAAAAAAAAAAATGAATGACATAAATGAGCATTATAACAGAGTTGAACCAAATCCTATGCCAGAAAACATAACTTGTGATCACATTTTATTAAATGTATCCTCACCTTTTATTATTATTTATTTCTTCCAAACATTTTTATTTAGCATGCGGCAACGTTAGCAATCTCTTTAAAAATGCTTTTAAAAGCAGAAACTCTAATTGTTAATCACAGTTTTTTATTTATTTTCTGGCTCCCTAAAAATTCTGAGGAGAAGCTCAAGTTTTCTGACTTTTATGGGGTAATCTGGCCTCCCTGTACCTGTCTATAGCACAAAATTCTTGACTAATTATGTAGTAACAAGAAATAAAGAAATACTTAACTATACTTTCTGAATCGACAGTACAAAAAATAATAATAAATTATAATATTGTTTTCTCGAAAATTAATAATAACCTAACATTCATGTTTTAAAAAAGATACCGGAACAGCTCACATGAGCGGCGGTTGTTATGTGTTTACAAGTTCTCCATCTTCTACTTTAGGACTAACTTGCAATAGTAAAGAATTTTTAATTTAATAAAAAAGAAATTACACATATAGTCATACATTTACGTAAATGTTCATCAGTGGCAGTATCGTGGCGAACGCAATGGGGTCCGCAATGGTGTCCGGCGGCCACCCCCATTATTTTTAGACCATCTCAATGATCTAAGCCTCTATCCCCTCGATTCGTTTTTCTTGTCTGTAAACCTATTTATAGCAGTCATCTCACTGCGTGCACTGTTAAAACCACATAACAACGAAGTCAAAAATGCTTTCATTTCTTGTATTCCATAATTTACATGACTATATAAACGTGAATATTCATCGTACAGCGTAAATTTATTTAGATTTGTAGTTGCAAAATATGATTCAGCAAGAAGCTGTAAGAAGGGATGTAAGTTGACTTTTAAAGTTTCGAGTAAAACACGTTTAAATTTTAGATTCTAGATAGACTTTTAATTGATTTTTTTCTAAACTATGCTGTTTAGCAGCACTAGCCAGAACTTCGAGTTCTATCTCTTGCCCCAAAACAGAAAAGAGGTTCTCCTACCATTCCTACTGATTATCGCCAAATTTTAAAATTTTGGATCTTACATACGTTTGTTTCTCACTGTTTCATAACATTTTAAAACTGTATTGAAAAAATAATTGATTGAAATCCTAAGATAGAAAACAAGTAACATTATTGTCAAATGATAGTTTTTCTTTTTGTTTTTAAATTTTGAAAAAAAGTAAATGCGCAAATTATTGTGGTTTTTGGTAATTCCATTTAGTGTTCGTTAAAAATTCCAAAGAAAAGATGAAATTTTGCAGATTTTTCAAATTTTCAGGAACGTTACCGGCTTTGATATCAGATTTCAATTTTCTTTTCCGCTTCAATTCTTCATCAATAATTGGAACTCTCTGGTCTTATAGTATTTTAAAAATAAAAATGAAGGGTTTTTTTTTTTTTTTTAATTATGAAGAAATGGTGGAATTCTTCCATTTTGGAATTTTCTGTCTAGTCGTGGATTGGATTATAATATTCAATTTCATTATCTTTTTACAAAAATTAAGTGTTCACCAATTGCAACGTTTCAGGGTTTATAGCACTTAAAGAAAAAAAAAAGATGCAAAATTTTGAAAAAAATTCCAAAAAACCGGCAAAACTCTCCGCGTTTTCGAATTTTTAAGGCTCGTTCGGCTGTCAAAAGCATGCAATTTCAAAATAACTTATTTTTTAAGCCGTTGCGTTCACCAATCGCAACTTCTCCGTGCTACATTCACTCGAAAATAATTGTTTTGATTTTTTCGCACCACTCTTCGCTCTTTCTGTTTTACTGAAGAATATCATTTAAAATTAATACACTCCAATAACATTAATTATATTCTACCAAGTCATTAGCTTAACTTTATTCCGTTCTGTTTTTCATTTGTTACACCTATTTGTTCAGCATCGCAATTCCTATAGTAACATAAGGTTCAAAAATATATGTCTAAGAATGTGATGTTTCAGTACTTATTTAAAAATTGGTTTTCAAGTGAAAACAATGACTCTTTCTTTATGAAAAGCAAAGTTCTACAAATATTATAATTCCAGTAATGTAAGGATGAGTTTTGCTAACTCTCCAAAGCATATCTTAGTTTGTTGTTTGACTTTATTGAATGCACATGCTCTTATCAGTCAGCTGAATCGCTGTTCTTTATGAAAAGAACTTGAAAATAAGATTTCCCCCTTCTGATGCTCAAGGGATCTGCATTCATGTGGAAGGACAATACCGAGGACTTCCCCTTTCTCGTTTCGTCTTGCAAACGAAACAATGGAGTACTCTAGCTCGTTTGCTACGGCGTTATGGGGTGCAAGTGTCAGGGTCAGGTATACCCCGCAAGGTGTCCTTGGGGTAGGAAATGGCGCGAAGCTGAGACTGGACTATCAACCAAGCTTTTAACATTTCAATATCAGGCCACCATTTTGATACCACCATTTTCACACCACTAAAACCTCTCGCTGCGGCACCATAGGGTACCACAGCAACCCACTTTGAGAATCCTATCTCTATTTTTTTTTTTTTTAATTGTTAAATGTTGAATATGAAAAACAATTAAGATTGTGCAATTAAAGGTATCCATACTAGTAAAGCAAAAATTTCCAATGAAAGGTTCACGTATTTTGGAGCAGGGCCGACTCAAGTGGTTTTGTCCCCCAGAACAAAAATGAAAAATGACTCCCCTCCTCACGATAAAAATATTGAAATTTATATATGATGAAATACAATGAATCTTGAATAAATCTTGCACATAGATGACCTGCATCGCAAAATAATTCATATTATAATAAATAAGCATTTAGCTTTGATAAATAATCATTCATTGAAGCTCCTTTTTCGATTATATAGGAAAAAAGAAAAAGAGAAGAAGACAAAAATTGAAAGCGAATACTAGAAAAAGCATATCTGGGCCCCTGTGTAACATTTACATGAATTGAAACATTTACATGAGAACTCGTACCTCCTAATTTTTTATAAATGTAATTTTTAATAAAAAATAGTAACAAGTGGCAACCATTTCTGTGGGCACTCATTAAGTCATATCTTCATTCTAAGACAGCGTTGCTTGATTTTTTTTTTTTTTTTGATGAGTAGAGGTGGAACCCTTATTAATGTTTACTTTTTTCATGGAGCCCTGGATTTTTCTTTACACAATGTAATCGACTATCAGTAATATTAAATGTTAGAATATTTTAATGCATTTTTCATGCAAAAAAAAATTATAATAGTTCACATGGATATTAAATTTTTTTTACAGCTTTTTATCTTATTTAATGAAGTTCTGACTTTAATAATTCGTGTTTTAGATATTTCGAGATAGAATCAGTCCCATTCATCTTGAACTATGGAGATTCAACTATATTTCTGTTCTTGGATTTAGTCACATATATATCCATATTTTTGTAATGAGACAAGGTTAAATTTAACATAATATTTGACTTTAATATTTAACTGAAAGTCTGGGAAAAGTCTGGATATATACAAACTAAATAATAATCCGTGATCGGTAATATGAGTAAAAATAACTTTGTGAATCAAAGTTACCGTTATGTACGCCTTGATATAGCATTTTTTTTTTATGTGGCCAGTTTTTACTAGCCGTTGCCCCAACTGTCGCTTTTATTCATAGATAACACCCAAGCGGTCTGAGTATGATGAAAATTAGAACTGGGCCCCCTGAACATCAGTCCCCCCCCCCCAACTAAACTGAAAACTCGGCAAAATTGTTGCAGAAAATGTAGTGGCTGACCAAGGTTCTAGCCTCGAAGGCCAGCGGTCCAGAACACAAATCAAATTTCAAAGTATTTTATTCTTTTCTCAATGACATGGGAAATTAATCCATTGTATTAAAAGAACTGTAAACACATCGGCAACAAATCTGTAGCAGGAATATTTTACAGAAAATATTTTTACTATTTTAAATTCTAAAATATTTTTAAATACGTTTCTGTTTATTTACCAGAATCGTTAAATAAAAGATTAAGCCCATTTGGAAATTTCAACAGTAACGATCGTCATTGTACATGCGAAACGGTTTATTTATTTCGACAGCAATCAGCTTTGTTTCAGTTTGAATGAAACGAAATGTAACGAAGAAATTCGATGCTTAAAGATGGTGTACTTTTTGTATAAAAATTCCAGTGGAAAAAAAAAACATTTTTTAGTTCATTAATTAATTTACATAGTTTTTCGAGAAACATATTCATAGTTCGCCGTAATCTGGTGCATAAGCTAAACTAAGAAGGGGGAAATGAAGATCAGCCCCTCCCCCTCCCAAACCATATCAGCCCCCTTTTGATCCAGATATGTTCGACGATGGTACGTTAAACAACAGAAACAATAATTTAATAAAATAATAGCAAACTTCGAAACTATGTATAAAGTAACAACGAGTAGAAAATAATTGTGGTAATAAAAACAGTTAAATCGAACATTTGTGAACACAAAACTATTGTCCGTCGATTTCAAATATCACTGACTGAAAAAGAGAGTCAGCACCCCGCAGTGTCAGCTCTCAACACCCCTTCAGTGAATAGAAAGAGAAACACCCCCTTGGTCAGCGGCTGTCCCTCACGAAATTTGGGACAGGGGAAAGCACAGTCAGAATTTTACGTCGCTGCCGTTTTTAGAGTAGCTTTCAGGTGGCAGAATTTTACGCCGCAGCCGTTCTCGAAGCAGAATTTTCATGGCGAAATTTTCCGACACGGCCGCTCTTCGATACATCGCTGGGTGAAGGAATTTTACGTCACAGCCGCTTTAAGGGTTAAAAAATTCTTTTTTTTTTCAATTTCTTTCCTTTGCAATTATTGATTATTTATGTAGGGAAGAAAATTCTGAGTCAGTTTAATTTTTCGACACGAAGATTTCAAAGTGTTTAAATAAACAATTACTAAGGTGCATTTTTTGTTTTTATTATATTTAAAACTCCCACCGACAGAGCTCCCATAGACTAATGGCTAGAGTGTTAGGCTTCCAAGCGAGTGGCCCTGGGTTCGAGTCCCAGCCTGAACGAAAATCTTCAATGTATACTTTTAGTTTCTAATTTGAAATTTCTTCTTCTTTTTTTTTTAATTTTTCTCTTTTGCGAATATTGATTATTTATGTAGGGAGAAAAATTCTGAGTCAGTTTAATTATTCGACCTGTAAATTTCAAAGTGTTTGAATCAATAATTACCAAGGTGCATTTTTTGTTTTTATTATATTTAAGATTTCCATCGACAGAGCTCGGATAGCCTAATGGCTAGACCGTTGGGTTCCTAGCGCGTGGTACTGGGTTCGAGTCCCGGCCGGAAAGGAAATCTTAAATGCAAATATATTTTTCTAATTTTATAGTTCTTTTTTTTTTATTTTTCCCTTTTGCGAAGTCAGTCAGTCAGTCTGACAGTCAATCAGTCAAGCACTCAGTCATTCAGTCTCAGTCAGTCAGTCCAGTCAGTCAGTCACTCAGTCAGTCAGTTAGTCCTTCAGCCAGTCAGTCAAGCAGTCAGTCATTTAGTCTCAGTCAGTCAGTCAGTCAGTCAGTCAGTCAGTCAGGCAGTCAGTCAGTCAATCAGTCGGTCAGTCCTGTGCAGTCAGTTAGTTACTAAAGCAGTCAGTCAGTCTCAGTCAGTCAGTCAGTCAGTCAGTCCAGTCCAGTCTCAGTCAGTCAGTCAGTCAGTCTCGGTCAGTCAGTCAGTCAGTCATTCAGTCAGTCAGTCAGTCAGGCAGTCAGTCAGTCGGTCAGCCTTATTCAGTCAGTCTGTCAGTCAGTCAGTCAGTCAGCCTTATTCAGTCAGTCTGTCAGTCATCCTTATTCAGTCAGTCTGTCAGTCAGTCAGTCGGTCAGTACTGTCCAGTCAGTTAGTCAGTCAAGCAGTCAGTCAGGTAGTCAAGCAGTCAGTCAGTCAATGTCAGTCAGTCATTTAGTCATTCAGTCAGTCAGTGAAATAGCCAGTCAGAGAGTCAAGCAGTCAGTCAGTCAGTCTCAGTCAGTCAGTTAGTCAGTCAGTCAGTCAGTCAGTCAGTCCAGTCTCAGTCAGTCAGGCAGTTAGTCAGTCAGTCTCGGTCAGTCAGTGAGTCAGTCAGTCAGTATCAGTCAGTCAGTGAGTCAGTCTGTCAGTCAGGCAGTATCAGTCAGGCAGTAAGACTCCGCTCGACAGAACTCCGATAGCCTAATGGCTAGACCGCTGGTCTTCCAAGCGAGTGGCCTGGGTTCGAGTCCCAGCCGGAGCGAATATCTTCAATGTATATATTTCTTTTCTAATTTGAAAATTCTTTTTTTTTTCAATTTCTTTCCTTTGCAATTATTGATTATTTATGTAGGGAAGAAAATTCTGAGTCAGTTTAATTTTTCGACACGAAGATTTCAAAGTGTTTAAATAAACAATTACCAAGGTGCATTTTTTGTTTTTATTATATTTAAAACTCCCACCGACAGAGCTCCCATAGACTAATGGCTAGAGTGTTAGGCTTCCAAGCGAGTGGCCCTGGGTTCGAGTCCCAGCCTGAACGAAAATCTTCAATGTATACTTTTAGTTTCTAATTTGAAATTTCTTCTTCTTTTTTTTTTTAATTTTTCTCTTTTGCGAATATTGATTATTTATGTAGGGAGAAAAATTCTGAGTCAGTTTAATTATTCGACCTGTAAATTTCAAAGTGTTTGAATCAATAATTACCAAGGTGCATTTTTTTTTTATTATATTTAAGACTTCCGTCGACAGAGCTCCGATAGCCTAATGGCTAGACCGTTGGGTTCCAAGCGCGTGGTACTGGGTTCGAGTCCCGGCCGGAACGAAAATCTTCCATGTATATATTTCTCTTCTAATTTGAAGATTCTTTTTTTTTCAATTTCTTTCTTTTGCAAATATGGATTATTTATGTACGGAAGAAAATTCTGAGTCAGTTTAATCATTCGACCTTTAGATTTCAAAGATTTTAGATCAATAATTACTAAGGTGCATTTTTTGTTTTTATTATAATTAAGACACCGATCAACAGAGATCCGATAGTATATTGGCGAGAGTGTTGGGCTTCCATGAGTGTCGCCCTGGGTTCAAATCCCAGCCGGAAAGGAAATCTTAAATGCAAATATTTTTTTCTAATTTTATAATTCTTTTTTTTTTATTTTTCCCTTTTGCGAAGTCAGTCAGTCAGTCTGACAGTCAATCAGTCAAGCACTCAGTCATTCAGTCTCAGTCAGTCAGTCCAGTCAGTCAGTCACTCAGTCAGTCAGTTAGTCCTTCAGCCAGTCAGTCAAGCAGTCAGTCATTTAGTCTCAGTCAGTCAGTCATTCAGTCAGTCAGTCAGTCAGGCAGTCAGTCAGTCAGTCAGTCGGTCAGTCCTGTGCAGTCAGTTAGTCACTAAAGCAGTCAGTCAGTCTCAGTCAGTCATTCAGTCCAGTCCAGTCTCAGTCAGTCAGTCAGTCAGTCTCGGTCAGTCAGTCAGTCAGTCATTCAGTCAGTCAGTCAGTCAGGCAGTCAGTCAGTCGGTCAGCCTTATTCAGTCAGTCTGTCAGTCAGTCAGTCAGCCTTATTCAGTCAGTCTGTCAGTCATCCTTATTCAGTCAGTCTGTCAGTCAGTCAGTCGGTCAGTCCTGTCCAGTCAGTTAGTCAGTCAAGCAGTAAGTCAGGTAGTCAAGCAGTCAGTCAGTCAGTGTCAGTCAGTCATTTAGTCATTCAGTCAGTCAGTGAAATAGCCAGTCAGAGAGTCAAGCAGTTAGTCAGTCAGTCTCAGTCAGTCAGTTAGTCAGTCAGTCAGTCAGTCAGTCAGTCAGTCCAGTCTCAGTCAGTCAGGCAGTTAGTCAGTCAGTCTCGGTCAGTCAGTGAGTCAGTCAGTCAGTATCAGTCAGTCAGTGAGTCAGTCTGTCAGTCAGGCAGTATCAGTCAGGCAGTAAGACTCCGCTCGACAGAACTCCGATAGCCTAATGGCTAGACCGCTGGTCTTCCAAGCGAGTGGCCTGGGTTCGAGTCCCAGCCGGAGCGAGTATCTTCAATGTATATATTTCTTTTCTAATTTGAAAATTCTTTTTTTTTTCAATTTCTTTCCTTTGCAATTATTGATTATTTATGTAGGGAAGAAAATTCTGAGTCAGTTTAATTTTTCGACACGAAGATTTCAAAGTGTTTAAATAAACAATTACCACGGTGCATTTTTTGTTTTTATTATATTTAAAACTCCCACCGACAGAGCTCCCATAGACTAATGGCTAGAGTGTTAGGCTTCCAAGCGAGTGGCCCTGGGTTCGAGTCCCAGCCTGAACGAAAATCTTCAATGTATACTTTTAGTTTCTAATTTGAAATTTCTTCTTCTTTTTTTTTAAATTTTTCTCTTTTGCGAATATTGATTATTTATGTAGGGAGAAAAATTCTGAGTCAGTTTAATTATTCGACCTGTAAATTTCAAAGTGTTTGAATCAATAATTACCAAGGTGCATTTTTTATTTTTATTATATTTAAGACTTCCATCGACAGAGCTCCGATAGCCTAATGGCTAGACCGTTGGGTTCCTAGCGCGTGGTACTGGGTTCGAGTCCCGGCCGGAAAGGAAATCTTAAATGCAAATATTTTTTTCTAATTTTATAATTCTTTTTTTTTTTATTTTTCCCTTTTGCGAAGTCAGTCAGTCAGTCTGACAGTCAATCAGTCAAGCACTCAGTCATTCAGTCTCAGTCAGTCAGTCACTCAGTCAGTCACTCAGTCAGTCAGTTAGTCCTTCAGCCAGTCAGTCAAGAAGTCAGTCATTTAGTCTCAGTCAGTCAGTCATTCAGTCAGTCAGTCAGTCAGGCAGTCAGTCAGTCAGTCAGTCGGTCAGTCCTGCGCAGTCAGTTAGTCACTAAAGCAGTCAGTCAGTCTCAGTCAGTCAGTCAGTCAGTCAGTCCAGTCCAGTCTCAGTCAGTCAGTCAGTCAGTCTCGGTCAGTCAGTCAGTCAGTCATTCAGTCAGTCAGTCAGTCAGTCGGTCAGCCTTATTCAGTCAGTCTGTCAGTCAGTCAGTCAGTCAGCCTTATTCAGTCAGTCTGTCAGTCATCCTTATTCAGTCAGTCTGTCAGTCAGTCAGTCGGTCAGTCCTGTCCAGTCAGTTAGTCAGTCAAGCAGTCAGCCAGGTAGTCAAGCAGTCAGTCAGTCAGTCATTTAGTCATTCAGTCAGTCAGTGAAATAGCCAGTCAGAGAGTCAAGCAGTCAGTCAGTCAGTCTCAGTCAGTCAGTTAGTCAGTCAGTCAGTCAGTCAGTCAGTCAGTCAGTCCAGTCTCAGTCAGTCAGGCAGTTAGTCAGTCAGTCTCGGTCAGTCAGTGAGTCAGTCAGTCAGTATCAGTCAGTCAGTGAGTCAGTCTGTCAGTCAGGCAGTATCAGTCAGGCAGTAAGACTCCGCTCGACAGAACTCCGATAGCCTAATGGCTAGACCGCTGGTCTTCCAAGCGAGTGGCCTGGGTTCGAGTCCCAGCCGGAGCGAATATCTTCAATGTATATATTTCTTTTCTAATTTGAAAATTCTTTTTTTTTTCAATTTCTTTCCTTTGCAATTATTGATTATTTATGTAGGGAAGAAAATTCTGAGTCAGTTTAATTTTTCGACACGAAGATTTCAAAGTGTTTAAATAAACAATTACCAAGGTGCATTTTTTGTTTTTATTATATTTAAAACTCCCACCGACAGAGCTCCCATAGACTAATGGCTAGAGTGTTAGGCTTCCAAGCGAGTGGCCCTGGGTTTGAGTCCCAGCCTGAACGAAAATCTTCGATGTATACTTTTAGTTTCTAATTTGAAATGTCTTCTTCTTTTTTTTTAATTTTTCTCTTTTGCGAATATTGATTATTTATGTAGGGAGAAAAATTCTGAGTCAGTTTAATTATTCGACCTGTAAATTTCAAAGTGTTTGAATCAATAATTACCAAGGTGCATTTTTTGTTTTTATTATATTTAAGACTTCCATCGACAGAGCTCCGATAGCCTAATGGCTAGACCGTTGGGTTCCAAGCGCGTGGTACTGGGTTCGAGTCCCGGCCGGAACGAATCTCTATTCGTTCCGGCCGGGTTCTTCTAACTATTTCTCTTCTAATTTGAAGATTCTTTTTTTTTTCAATTTCTTTCTTTTGCAAATATGGATTATTTATGTACGGAAGAAAATTCTGAGTCAGTTTAATCATTCGACCTTTAGATTTCAAAAATTTTAGATCAATAATTACTAAGGTGCATTTTTTGTTTTTATTATAATTAAGACACCGATCAACAGAGATCCGATAGTATATTGGCGAGAGCGTTGGGCTTCCATGAGTGTCGCCCTGAGTTCAAATCCCAGCCGGAAAGGAAATCTTAAATGCAAATATTTTTTTCTAATTTTATAATTCTTTTTTTTTTTATTTTTCCCTTTTGCGAAGTCAGTCAGTCAGTCTGACAGTCAATCAGTCAAGCACTCAGTCATTCAGTCTCATTCAGTCAGTCCAGTCAGTCAGTCACTCACTCAGTCAGTTAGTCCTTCAGCCAGTCAGTCAAGCAGTCAGTCATTTAGTCTCAGTCAGTCAGTCATTCAGTCAGTCAGTCAGTCAGGCAGTCAGTCAGTCAGTCAGTCAGGCAGTCAGTCAGTCAGTCAGTCGGTCAGTCCTGTGCAGTCAGTTAGTCACTAAAGCAGTCAGTCAGTCCAGTCCAGTCTCGGTCAGTCAGTCAGTCAGTCTCGGTCAGTCAGTCAGTCAGTCATTCAGTCAGTCAGTCAGTCAGGCAGTCAGTCAGTCAGTCAGCCTTATTCAGTCAGTCTGTCAGTCATCCTTATTCAGTCAGTCTGTCAGTCAGTCAGTCGGTCAGTTCTGTCCAGTCAGTTAGTCAGTCAAGCAGTCAGTCAGGTAGTCAAGCAGTCAGTCAGTCAGTGTCAGTCAGTCATTTAGTCATTCAGTCAGTCAGTGAAATAGCCAGTCAGAGAGTCAAGCAGTCAGTCAGTCAGTCTCAGTCAGTCAGTCAGTCAGTCAGTCAGTCAGTCAGTCAGTCCAGTCTCAGTCAGTCAGGCAGTTAGTCAGTCAGTCTCGGTCAGTCAGTGAGTCAGTCAGTCAGTATCAGTCAGTCAGTGAGTCAGTCTGTCAGTCAGGCAGTATCAGTCAGGCAGTAAGACTCCGCTCGACAGAACTCCGATAGCCTAATGGCTAGACCGCTGGTCTTCCAAGCGAGTGGCCTGGGTTCGAGTCCCAGCCGGAGCGAATATCTTCAATGTATATATTTCTTTTCTAATTTGAAAATTCTTTTTTTTTTCAATTTCTTTCCTTTGCAATTATTGATTATTTATGTAGGGAAGAAAATTCTGAGTCAGTTTAATTTTTCGACACGAAGATTTCAAAGTGTTTTAATAAACAATTACCAAGGTGCATTTTTTGTTTTTATTATATTTAAAACTCCCACCGACAGAGCTCCCATAGACTAATGGCTAGAGTGTTCGGCTTCCAAGCGAGTGACCCTGGGTTCGAGTCCCAGCCTGAACGAAAATCTTCAATGTATACTTTTAGTTTCTAATTTGAAATTTCTTCTTCTTTTTTTTTTAATTTTTCTCTTTTGCGAATAATGATTATTTATGTAGGGAGAAAAATTCTGAGTCAGTTTAATTATTCGACCTGTAAATTTCAAAGTGTTTGAATCAATAATTACCAAGGTGCATTTTTTGTTTTTATTATATTTAAGACTTCCATCGACAGAGCTCCGATAGCCTAATGGCTAGACCGTTGGGTTCCAAGCGCGTGGTACTGGGTTCGAGTCCCGGCCGGAACGAAAATCTTCCATGTATATATTTCTCTTCTAATTTGAAGATTCTTTTTTTTTTTCAATTTCTTTCTTTTGCAAATATGGATTATTTATGTACGGAAGAAAATTCTGAGTCATTTTAATCATTCGACCTTTAGATTTCAAAGATTTTAGATCAATAATTACTAAGGTGCATTTTTTGTTTTTATTATAATTAAGACACCGATCAACAGACATCCGATAGTATATTGGCGAGAGCGTTGGGCTTCCATGAGTGTCGCCCTGGGTTCAAATCCCAGCCGGAAAGGAAATCTTAAATGCAAATATTTTTTTCTAATTTTATAATTCTTTTTTTTTTTTATTTTTCCCTTTTGCGAAGTCAGTCAATCAGTCTGACAGTCAATCAGTCAAGCACTCAGTCATTCAGTCTCATTCAGTCAGTCCAGTCAGTCAGTCACTCACTCAGTCAGTTAGTCCTTCAGCCAGTCAGTCAAGCAGTCAGTCATTTAGTCTCAGTCAGTCAGTCATTCAGTCAGTCAGTCAGTCAGGCAGTCAGTCAGTCAGTCAGTCGGTCAGTCCTGTGCAGTCAGTTAGTCACTAAAGCAGTCAGTCAGTCTCAGTCAGTCAGTTAGTCAGTCAGTCCAGTCCAGTCTCAGGCAGTCAGTCAGTCAGTCTCGGTCAGTCAGTCAGTCAGTCATTCAGTCAGTCAGTCAGTCAGGCAGTCAGTCAGTCGGTCAGCCTTATTCAGTCAGTCTGTCAGTCAGTCAGTCGGTCAACCTTATTCAGTCAGTCTGTCAGTCATCCTTATTCAGTCAGTCTGTCAGTCAGTCAGTCGGTCAGTCCTGTCCAGTCAGTTAGTCAGTCAAGCAGTCAGTCAGGTAGTCAAGCAGTCAGTCAGTCAGTGTCAGTCAGTCATTTAGTCATTCAGTCAGTCAGTGAAATAGCCAGTCAGAGAGTCAAGCAGTCAGTCAGTCAGTCTCAGTCAGTCAGTTAGTCAGTCAGTCAGTCAGTCAGTCAGTCAGTCAGTCAGTCAGTCCAGTCTCAGTCAGTCAGGCAGTTAGTCAGTCAGTCTCGGTCAGTCAGTGAGTCAGTCAGTCAGTATCAGTCAGTCAGTGAGTCAGTCTGTCAGTCAGGCAGTATCAGTCAGGCAGTAAGACTCCGCTCGACAGAACTCCGATAGCCTATTGGCTAGACCGCTGGTCTTCCAAGCGAGTGGCCTGGGTTCGAGTCCCAGCCGGAGCGAATATCTTCAATGTATATATTTCTTTTCTAATTTGAAAATTCTTTTTTTTTTCAATTTCTTTCCTTTGCAATTATTGATTATTTATGTAGGGAAGAAAATTCTGAGTCAGTTTAATTTTTCGACACGAAGATTTCAAAGTGTTTTAATAAACAATTACCAAGGTGCATTTTTTGTTTTTATTATATTTAAAACTCCCACCGACAGAGCTCCCATAGACTAATGGCTAGAGTGGTAGGCTTCCAAGCGAGTGGCCCTGGGTTCGAGTCCCATCCTGAACGAAAATCTTCAATGTATACTTTTAGTTTCTAATTTGAAATTTCTTCTTCTTTTTTTTTTAATTTTTCTCTTTTGCGAATAATGATTATTTATGTAGGGAGAAAAATTCTGAGTCAGTTTAATTATTCGACCTATAAATTTCAAAGTGTTTGAATCAATAATTACCAAGGTGCATTTTTTGTTTTTATTATATTTAAGACTTCCATTGACAGAGCTCCGATAGCCTAATGGCTAGACCGTTGGGTTCCAAGCGCGTGGTACTGGGTTCGAGTCCCGGCCGGAACGAAAATCTTCCATGTATATATTTCTCTTCTAATTTGAAGATTCTTTTTTTTTCAATTTCTTTCTTTTGCAAATATGGATTATTTATGTACGGAAGAAAATTCTGAGTCAGTTTAATCATTCGACCTTTAGATTTCAAAGATTTTAGATCAATAATTACTAAGGTGCATTTTTTGTTTTTATTATAATTAAGACACCGATCAACAGAGATCCGATAGTATATTGGCGAGAGCGTTGGGCTTCCATGAGTGTCGCCCTGGGTTCAAATCCCAGCCGGAAAGGAAATCTTAAATGCAAATATTTTTTTCTAATTTTATAATTCTTTTTTTTTTATTTTTCCCTTTTGCGAAGTCAGTCAGTCAGTCTGACAGTCAATCAGTCAAGCACTCAGTCATTCAGTCTCAGTCATTCAGTCCAGTCAGTCAGTCACTCAGTCAGTCAGTTAGTCCTTCAGCCAGTCAGTCAAGCAGTCAGTCATTTAGTCTCAGTCAGTCAGTCATTCAGTCAGTCAGTCAGTCAGTCAGGCAGTCAGTCAGTCAGTTGGTCAGTCCTGTGCAGTCAGTTAGTCACTAAAGCAGTCAGTCAGTCTCAGTCAGTCAGTCAGTCAGTCAGTCCAGTCCAGTCTCAGTCAGTCAGTCAGTCTCGGTCAGTCAGTCAGTCAGTCATTCAGTCAGTCAGTCAGTCAGGCAGTCAGTCAGTCGGTCAGCCTTATTCAGTCAGTCTGTCAGTCAGTCAGTCAGTCAGCCTTATTCAGTCAGTCTGTCAGTCATCCTTATTCAGTCAGTCTGTCAGTCAGTCAGTCGGTCAGTCCTGTCCAGTCAGTTAGTCAGTCAAGCAGTCAGTCAGGTAGTCAAGCAGTCAGTCAGTCAGTGTCAGTCAGTCATTTAGTCATTCAGTCAGTCAGTGAAATAGCCAGTCAGAGAGTCAAGCAGTCAGTCAGTCAGTCAGTCTCAGTCAGTCAGTTAGTCAGTCAGTCAGTCAGTCAGTCAGTCAGTCCAGTCTCAGTCAGTCAGGCAGTTAGTCAGTCAGTCTCGGTCAGTCAGTGAGTCAGTCAGTCAGTATCAGTCAGTCAGTGAGTCAGTCTGTCAGTCAGGCAGTATCAGTCAGGCAGTAAGACTCCGCTCGACAGAACTCCGATAGCCTAATGGCTAGACCGCTGGTCTTCCAAGCGAGTGGCCTGGGTTCGAGTCCCAGCCGGAGCGAATATCTTCAATGTATATATTTCTTTTCTAATTTGAAAATTCTTTTTTTTTTTCAATTTCTTTCCTTTGCAATTATTGATTATTTATGTAGGGAAGAAAATTCTGAGTCAGTTTAATTTTTCGACACGAAGATTTCAAAGTGTTTTAATAAACAAATACCAAGGTGCATTTTTTGTTTTTATTATATTTAAAACTCCCACCGACAGAGCTCCCATAGACTAATGGCTAGAGTGTTAGGCTTCCAAGCGAGTGGCCCTGGGTTCGAGTCCCAGCCTGAACGAAAATCTTCAATGTATACTTTTAGTTTCTAATTTGAAATTTCTTCTTCTTTTTTTTTTTAATTTTTCTCTTTTGCGAATATTGATTATTTATGTAGGGAGAAAAATTCTGAGTCAGTTTAATTATTCGACCTGTAAATTTCAAAGTGTTTGAATCAATAATTACCAAGGTGCATTTTTTGTTTTTATTATATTTAAGACTTCCGTCGACAGAGCTCCGATAGCCTAATGGCTAGACCGTTGGGTTCCAAGCGCGTGGTACTGGGTTCGAGTCCCGGCCGGAACGAAAATCTTCCATGTATATATTTCTCTTCTAATTTGAAGATTCTTTTTTTTTTCAATTTCTTTCTTTTGCAAATATGGATTATTTATGTACGGAAGAAAATTCTGAGTCAGTTTAATCATTCGACCTTTAGATTTCAAAGATTTTAGATCAATAATTACTAAGGTGCATTTTTTGTTTTTATTATAATTAAGACACCGATCAACAGAGATCCGATAGTATATTGGCGAGAGCGTTGGGCTTCCATGAGTGTCGCCCTGGGTTCAAATCCCAGCCGGAAAGGAAATCTTAAATGCAAATATTTTTTTCTAATTTTATAATTCTTTTTTTTTTTATTTTTCCCTTTTGCGAAGTCAGTCAGTCAGTCTGACAGTCAATCAGTCAAGCACTCAGTCATTCAGTCTCAGTCAGTCAGTCCAGTCAGTCAGTCATTTAGTCAGTCAGTTAGTCCCTCAGCCAGTCAGTCAAGCAGTCAGTCATTTAGTCTCAGTCAGTCAGTCATTCAGTCAGTCAGTCAGTCAGGCAGTCAGTCAGTCAGTCAGTCGGTCAGTCCTGTGCAGTCAGTTAGTCACTAAAGCAGTCAGTCAGTCTCAGTCAGTCAGTCAGTCAGTCAGTCCAGTCTCAGTCAGTCAGTCAGTCAGTCTCGGTCAGTCAGTCAGTCAGTCATTCAGTCAGTCAGTCAGTCAGGCAGTCAGTCAGTCGGTCAGCCTTATTCAGTCAGTCTGTCAGTCAGTCAGTCAGTCAGCCTTATTCAGTCAGTCTGTCAGTCATCCTTATTCAGTCAGTCTGTCAGTCAGTCAGTCGGTCAGTCCTGTCCAGTCAGTTAGTCAGTCAAGCAGTCAGTCAGGTAGTCAAGCAGTCAGTCAGTCAGTGTCAGTCAGTCATTTAGTCATTCAGTCAGTCAGTGAAATAGCCAGTCAGAGAGTCAAGCAGTCAGTCAGTCAGTCTCAGTCAGTCAGTTAGTCAGTCAGTCAGTCAGTCAGTCAGTCAGTCCAGTCTCAGTCTGTCAGTCAGTCAGTCAGTCAGCCTTATTCAGTCAGTCTGTCAGTCATCCTTATTCAGTCAGTCTGTCAGTCAGTCAGTCGGTCAGTCCTGTCCAGTCAGTTAGTCAGTCAAGCAGTCAGTCAGGTAGTCAAGCAGTCAGTCAGTCAGTGTCAGTCAGTCATTGAGTCATTCAGTCAGTCACTGAAATAGCCAGTCAGAGAGTCAAGCAGTCAGTCAGTCAGTCTCAGTCAGTCAGTTAGTCAGTCAGTCAGTCAGTCAGTCAGTCAGTCCAGTCTCAGTCAGTCAGGCAGTTAGTCAGTCAGTCTCGGTCAGTCAGTGAGTCAGTCAGTCAGTATCAGTCAGTCAGTGAGTCAGTCTGTCAGTCAGGCAGTATCAGTCAGGCAGTAAGACTCCGCTCGACAGAACTCCGATAGCCTAATGGCTAGACCGCTGGTCTCCCAAGCGAGTGGCCTGGGTTCGAGTCCCAGCCGGAGCGAATATCTTCAATGTATATATTTCTTTTCTAATTTGAAAATTCTTTTTTTTTCAATTTCTTTCCTTTGCAATTATTGATTATTTATGTAGGGAAGAAAATTCTGAGTCAGTTTAATTTTTCGACACGAAGATTTCAAAGTGTTTAAATAAACAATTACTAAGGTGCATTTTTTGTTTTTATTATATTTAAAACTCCCACCGACAGAGCTCCCATAGACTAATGGCTAGAGTGTTAGGCTTCCAAGCGAGTGGCCCTGGGTTCGAGTCCCAGCCTGAACGAAAATCTTCAATGTATACTTTTAGTTTCTAATTTGAAATTTCTTCTTCTTTTTTTTTTAATTTTTCTCTTTTGCGAATATTGATTATTTATGTAGGGAGAAAAATTCTGAGTCAGTTTAATTATTCGACCTGTATATTTCAAAGTGTTTGAATCAATAATTACCAAGGTGCATTTTTTGTTTTTATTATATTTAAGATTTCCATCGACAGAGCTCGGATAGCCTAATGGCTAGACCGTTGGGTTCCTAGCGCGTGGTACTGGGTTCGAGTCCCGGCCGGAAAGGAAATCTTAAATGCAAATATATTTTTCTAATTTTATAGTTCTTTTTTTTTATTTTTCCCTTTTGCGAAGTCAGTCAGTCAGTCTGACAGTCAATCAGTCAAGCACTCAGTCATTCAGTCTCAGTCAGTCAGTCCAGTCAGTCAGTCACTCAGTCAGTCAGTTAGTCCTTCAGCCAGTCAGTCAAGCAGTCAGTCATTTAGTCTCAGTCAGTCAGTCATTCAGTCAGTCAGTCAGTCAGGCAGTCAGTCAGTCAATCAGTCGGTCAGTCCTGTGCAGTCAGTTAGTTACTAAAGCAGTCAGTCAGTCTCAGTCGGTCAGTCAGTCAGTCAGTCCAGTCCAGTCTCAGTCAGTCAGTCAGTCAGTCTCGGTCAGTCAGTCAGTCAGTCATTCAGTCAGTCAGTCAGTCAGGCAGTCAGTCAGTCGGTCAGCCTTATTCAGTCAGTCTGTCAGTCAGTCAGTCAGTCAGCCTTATTCAGTCAGTCTGTCAGTCATCCTTATTCAGTCAGTCTGTCAGTCAGTCAGTCGGTCAGTCCTGTCCAGTCAGTTAGTCAGTCAAGCAGTCAGTCAGGTAGTCAAGCAGTCAGTCAGTCAGTGTCAGTCAGTCATTTAGTCATTCAGTCAGTCAGTGAAATAGCCAGTCAGAGAGTCAAGCAGTCAGTCAGTCAGTCAGTCTCAGTCAGTCAGTTAGTCAGTCAGTCAGTCAGTCAGTCAGTCAGTCCAGTCTCAGTCAGTCAGGCAGTTAGTCAGTCAGTCTCGGTCAGTCAGTGAGTCAGTCAGTCAGTATCAGTCAGTCAGTGAGTCAGTCTGTCAGTCAGGCAGTATCAGTCAGGCAGTAAGACTCCGCTCGACAGAACTCCGATAGCCTAATGGCTAGACCGCTGGTCTTCCAAGCGAGTGGCCTGGGTTCGAGTCCCAGCCGGAGCGAATATCTTCAATGTATATATTTCTTTTCTAATTTGAAAATTCTTTTTTTTTTCAATTTCTTTCCTTTGCAATTATTGATTATTTATGTAGGGAAGAAAATTCTGAGTCAGTTTAATTTTTCGACACGAAGATTTCAAAGTGTTTAAATAAACAATTACCAAGGTGCATTTTTTGTTTTTATTATATTTAAAACTCCCACCGACAGAGCTCCCATAGACTAATGGCTAGAGTGTTAGGCTTCCAAGCGAGTGGCCCTGGGTTCGAGTCCCAGCCTGAACGAAAATCTTCAATGTATACTTTTAGTTTCTAATTTGAAATTTCTTCTTCTTTTTTTTTTTAATTTTTCTCTTTTGCGAATATTGATTATTTATGTAGGGAGAAAAATTCTGAGTCAGTTTAATTATTCGACCTGTAAATTTCAAAGTGTTTGAATCAATAATTACCAAGGTGCATTTTTTGTTTTTATTATATTTAAGACTTCCGTCGACAGAGCTCCGATAGCCTAATGGCTAGACCGTTGGGTTCCAAGCGCGTGGTACTGGGTTCTAGTCCCGGTCGGAACGAAAATCTTCCATGTATATATTTCTCTTCTAATTTGAAGATTCTTTTTTTTTCAATTTCTTTCTTTTGCAAATATGGATTATTTATGTACGGAAGAAAATTCTGAGTCAGTTTAATGATTCGACCTTTAGATTTCAAAGATTTTAGATCAATAATTACTAAGGTGCATTTTTTGTTTTTATTATAATTAAGACACCGATCAACAGAGATCCGATAGTATATTGGCGAGAGTGTTGGGCTTCCATGAGTGTCGCCCTGGGTTCAAATCCCAGCCGGAAAGGAAATCTTAAATGCAAATATTTTTTTCTAATTTTATAATTCTTTTTTTTTATTTTTCCCTTTTGCGAAGTCAGTCAGTCAGTCTGACAGTCAATCAGTCAAGCACTCAGTCATTCAGTCTCAGTCAGTCAGTCCAGTCAGTCAGTCACTCAGTCAGTCAGTTAGTCCTTCAGCCAGTCAGTCAAGCAGTCAGTCATTTAGTCTCAGTCAGTCAGTCATTCAGTCAGTCAGTCAGTCAGGCAGTCAGTCAGTCAGTCAGTCGGTCAGTCCTGTGCAGTCAGTTAGTCACTTAAGCAGTCAGTCAGTCTCAGTCAGTCATTCAGTCCAGTCCAGTCTCAGTCAGTCAGTCAGTCAGTCTCGGTCAGTCAGTCAGTCAGTCATTCAGTCAGTCAGTCAGTCAGGCAGTCAGTCAGTCGGTCAGCCTTATTCAGTCAGTCTGTCAGTCAGTCAGTCAGTCAGCCTTATTCAGTCAGTCTGTCAGTCATCCTTATTCAGTCAGTCTGTCAGTCAGTCAGTCGGTCAGTCCTGTCCAGTCAGTTAGTCAGTCAAGCAGTAAGTCAGGTAGTCAAGCAGTCAGTCAGTCAGTGTCAGTCAGTCATTTAGTCATTCAGTCAGTCAGTGAAATAGCCAGTCAGAGAGTCAAGCAGTTAGTCAGTCAGTCTCAGTCAGTCAGTTAGTCAGTCAGTCAGTCAGTCAGTCCAGTCTCAGTCAGTCAGGCAGTTAGTCAGTCAGTCTCGGTCAGTCAGTGAGTCAGTCAGTCAGTATCAGTCAGTCAGTGAGTCAGTCTGTCAGTCAGGCAGTATCAGTCAGGCAGTAAGACTCCGCTCGACAGAACTCCGATAGCCTAATGGCTAGACCGCTGGTCTTCCAAGCGAGTGGCCTGGGTTCGAGTCCCAGCCGGAGCGAGTATCTTCAATGTATATATTTCTTTTCTAATTTGAAAATTCTTTTTTTTTTTCAATTTCTTTCCTTTGCAATTATTGATTATTTATGTAGGGAAGAAAATTCTGAGTCAGTTTAATTTTTCGACACGAAGATTTCAAAGTGTTTAAATAAACAATTACCACGGTGCATTTTTTGTTTTTATTATATTTAAAACTCCCACCGACAGAGCTCCCATAGACTAATGGCTAGAGTGTTAGGCTTCCAAGCGAGTGGCCCTGGGTTCGAGTCCCAGCCTGAGCGAAAATCTTCAATGTATACTTTTAGTTTCTAATTTGAAATTTCTTCTTCTTTTTTTTTAAATTTTTCTCTTTTGCGAATATTGATTATTTATGTAGGGAGAAAAATTCTGAGTCAGTTTAATTATTCGACCTGTAAATTTCAAAGTGTTTGAATCAATAATTACCAAGGTGCATTTTTTGTTTTTATTATATTTAAGACTTCCATCGACAGAGCTCCGATAGCCTAATGGCTAGACCGTTGGGTTCCTAGCGCGTGGTACTGGGTTCGAGTCCCGGCCGGAAAGGAAATCTTAAATGCAAATATTTTTTTCTAATTTTATAATTCTTTTTTTTTTTATTTTTCCCTTTTGCGAAGTCAGTCAGTCAGTCTGACAGTCAATCAGTCAAGCACTCAGTCATTCAGTCTCAGTCAGTCAGTCCAGTCAGTCAGTCACTCAGTCAGTCAGTTAGTCCTTCAGCCAGTCAGTCAAGAAGTCAGTCATTTAGTCTCAGTCAGTCAGTCATTCAGTCAGTCAGTCAGTCAGGCAGTCAGTCAGTCAGTCAGTCGGTCAGTCCTGCGCAGTCAGTTAGTCACTAAAGCAGTCAGTCAGTCTCAGTCAGTCAGTCAGTCAGTCAGTCCAGTCCAGTCTCAGTCAGTCAGTCAGTCAGTCTCGGTCAGTCAGTCAGTCATTCAGTCAGTCAGTCAGTCAGTCGGTCAGCCTTATTCAGTCAGTCTGTCAGTCAGTCAGTCAGTCAGCCTTATTCAGTCAGTCTGTCAGTCATCCTTATTCAGTCAGTCTGTCAGTCAGTCAGTCGGTCAGTCCTGTCCAGTCAGTTAGTCAGTCAAGCAGTCAGTCAGGTAGTCAAGCAGTCAGTCAGTCAGTGTCAGTCAGTCATTTAGTCATTCAGTCAGTCAGTGAAATAGCCAGTCAGAGAGTCAAGCAGTCAGTCAGTCAGTCTCAGTCAGTCAGTTAGTCAGTCAGTCAGTCAGTCAGTCAGTCAGTCAGTCCAGTCTCAGTCAGTCAGGCAGTTAGTCAGTCAGTCTCGGTCAGTCAGTGAGTCAGTCAGTCAGTATCAGTCAGTCAGTGAGTCAGTCTGTCAGTCAGGCAGTATCAGTCAGGCAGTAAGACTCCGCTCGACAGAACTCCGATAGCCTAATGGCTAGACCGCTGGTCTTCCAAGCGAGTGGCCTGGGTTCGAGTCCCAGCCGGAGCGAATATCTTCAATGTATATATTTCTTTTCTAATTTGAAAATTCTTTTTTTTTTCAATTTCTTTCCTTTGCAATTATTGATTATTTATGTAGGGAAGAAAATTCTGAGTCAGTTTAATTTTTCGACACGAAGATTTCAAAGTGTTTAAATAAACAATTACCAAGGTGCATTTTTTGTTTTTATTATATTTAAAACTCCCACCGACAGAGCTCCCATAGACTAATGGCTAGAGTGTTAGGCTTCCAAGCGAGTGGCCCTGGGTTTGAGTCCCAGCCTGAACGAAAATCTTCGATGTATACTTTTAGTTTCTAATTTGAAATGTCTTCTTCTTTTTTTTTAATTTTTCTCTTTTGCGAATATTGATTATTTATGTAGGGAGAAAAATTCTGAGTCAGTTTAATTATTCGACCTGTAAATTTCAAAGTGTTTGAATCAATAATTACCAAGGTGCATTTTTTGTTTTTATTATATTTAAGACTTCCATAGACAGAGCTCCGATAGCCTAATGGCTAGACCGTTGGGTTCCAAGCGCGTGGTACTGGGTTCGAGTCCCGGCCGGAACGAATCTCTATTCGTTCCGGCCGGGTTCTTCTAACTATTTCTCTTCTAATTTGAAGATTCTTTTTTTTTTCAATTTCTTTCTTTTGCAAATATGGATTATTTATGTACGGAAGAAAATTCTGAGTCAGTTTAATCATTCGACCTTTAGATTTCAAAAATTTTAGATCAATAATTACTAAGGTGCATTTTTTGTTTTTATTATAATTAAGACACCGATCAACAGAGATCCGATAGTATATTGGCGAGAGCGTTGGGCTTCCATGAGTGTCGCCCTGAGTTCAAATCCCAGCCGGAAAGGAAATCTTAAATGCAAATATTTTTTTCTAATTTTATAATTCTTTTTTTTTTTATTTTTCCCTTTTGCGAAGTCAGTCAGTCAGTCTGACAGTCAATCAGTCAAGCACTCAGTCATTCAGTCTCATTCAGTCAGTCCAGTCAGTCAGTCACTCACTCAGTCAGTTAGTCCTTCAGCCAGTCAGTCAAGCAGTCAGTCATTTAGTCTCAGTCAGTCAGTCATTCAGTCAGTCAGTCAGTCAGGCAGTCAGTCAGTCAGTCAGTCAGGCAGTCAGTCAGTCAGTCAGTCGGTCAGTCCTGTGCAGTCAGTTAGTCACTAAAGCAGTCAGTCAGTCCAGTCCAGTCTCGGTCAGTCAGTCAGTCAGTCTCGGTCAGTCAGTCAGTCAGTCATTCAGTCAGTCAGTCAGTCAGGCAGTCAGTCAGTCGGTCAACCTTATTCAGTCAGTCTGTCAGTCAGTCAGTCAGTCAGCCTTATTCAGTCAGTCTGTCAGTCATCCTTATTCAGTCAGTCTGTCAGTCAGTCAGTCGGTCAGTTCTGTCCAGTCAGTTAGTCAGTCAAGCAGTCAGTCAGGTAGTCAAGCAGTCAGTCAGTCAGTGTCAGTCAGTCATTTAGTCATTCAGTCAGTTAGTGAAATAGCCAGTCAGAGAGTCAAGCAGTCAGTCAGTCAGTCTCAGTCAGTCAGTTAGTCAGTCAGTCAGTCAGTCAGTCAGTCAGTCAGTCCAGTCTCAGTCAGTCAGGCAGTTAGTCAGTCAGTCTCGGTCAGTCAGTGAGTCAGTCAGTCAGTATCAGTCAGTCAGTGAGTCAGTCTGTCAGTCAGGCAGTATCAGTCAGGCAGTAAGACTCCGCTCGACAGAACTCCGATAGCCTAATGGCTAGACCGCTGGTCTTCCAAGCGAGTGGCCTGGGTTCGAGTCCCAGCCGGAGCGAATATCTTCAATGTATATATTTCTTTTCTAATTTGAAAATTCTTTTTTTTTTCAATTTCTTTCCTTTGCAATTATTGATTATTTATGTAGGGAAGAAAATTCTGAGTCAGTTTAATTTTTCGACACGAAGATTTCAAAGTGTTTAAATAAACAAATACCAAGGTGCATTTTTTGTTTTTATTATATTTAAAACTCCCACCGACAGAGCTCCCATAGACTAATGGCTAGAGTGTTAGGCTTCCAAGCGAGTGGCCCTGGGTTCGAGTCCCAGCCTGAACGAAAATCTTCAATGTATACTTTTAGTTTCTAATTTGAAATTTCTTCTTCTTTTTTTTTTTAATTTTTCTCTTTTGCGAATATTGATTATTTATGTAGGGAGAAAAATTCTGAGTCAGTTTAATTATTCGACCTGTAAATTTCAAAGTGTTTGAATCAATAATTACCAAGGTGCATTTTTTGTTTTTATTATATTTAAGACTTCCGTCGACAGAGCTCCGATAGCCTAATGGCTAGACCGTTGGGTTCCAAGCGCGTGGTACTGGGTTCGAGTCCCGGCCGGAACGAAAATCTTCCATGTATATATTTCTCTTCTAATTTGAAGATTCTTTTTTTTTTCAATTTCTTTCTTTTGCAAATATGGATTATTTATGTACGGAAGAAAATTCTGAGTCAGTTTAATCATTCGACCTTTAGATTTCAAAGATTTTAGATCAATAATTACTAAGGTGCATTTTTTGTTTTTATTATAATTAAGACACCGATCAACAGAGATCCGATAGTATATTGGCGAGAGCGTTGGGCTTTCATGAGTGTCGCCCTGGGTTCAAATCCCAGCCGGAAAGGAAATCTTAAATGCAAATATTTTTTTCTAATTTTATAATTCTTTTTTTTTATTTTTCCCTTTTGCGAAGCCAGTCAGTCAGTCTGACAGTCAATCAGTCAAGCACTCAGTCATTCAGTCTCAGTTAGTCAGTCCAGTCAGTCAGTCACTCAGTCAGTCAGTTAGTCCCTCAGCCAGTCAGTCAAGCAGTCAGTCATTTAGTCTCAGTCAGTCAGTCATTCAGTCAGTCAGTCAGTCAGGCAGTCAGTCAGTCAGTCAGTCGGTCAGTCCTGTGCAGTCAGTTAGTCACTAAAGCAGTCAGTCAGTCTCAGTCAGTCAGTCAGTCAGTCAGTCCAGTCTCACTCAGTCAGTCAGTCAGTCTCGGTCAGTCAGTCAGTCAGTCATTCAGTCAGTCAGTCAGTCAGGCAGTCAGTCAGTCGGTCAGCCTTATTCAGTCAGTCTGTCAGTCAGTCAGTCAGTCAGCCTTATTCAGTCAGTCTGTCAGTCATCCTTATTCAGTCAGTCTGTCAGTCAGTCAGTCGGTCAGTCCTGTCCAGTCAGTTAGTCAGTCAAGCAGTCAGTCAGGTAGTCAAGCAGTCAGTCAGTCAGTGTCAGTCAGTCATTTAGTCATTCAGTCAGTCAGTGAAATAGCCAGTCAGAGAGTCAAGCAGTCAGTCAGTCAGTCTCAGTCAGTCAGTTAGTCAGTCAGTCAGTCAGTCAGTCAGTCAGTCCAGTCTCAGTCTGTCAGTCAGTCAGTCAGTCAGCCTTATTCAGTCAGTCTGTCAGTCATCCTTATTCAGTCACTCTGTCAGTCAGTCAGTCGGTCAGTCCTGTCCAGTCAGTTAGTCAGTCAAGCAGTCAGTCAGGTAGTCAAGCAGTCAGTCAGTCAGTGTCAGTCAGTCATTTAGTCATTCAGTCAGTCAGTGAAATAGCCAGTCAGAGAGTCAAGCAGTCAGTCAGTCAGTCTCAGTCAGTCAGTTAGTCAGTCAGTCAGTCAGTCAGTCAGTCAGTCCAGTCTCAGTCAGTCAGGCAGTTAGTCAGTCAGTCTCGGTCAGTCAGTGAGTCAGTCAGTCAGTATCAGTCAGTCAGTGAGTCAGTCTGTCAGTCAGGCAGTATCAGTCAGGCAGTAAGACTCCGCTCGACAGAACTCCGATAGCCTAATGGCTAGACCGCTGGTCTTCCAAGCGAGTGGCCTGGGTTCGAGTCCCAGCCGGAGCGAATATCTTCAATGTATATATTTCTTTTCTAATTTGAAAATTCTTTTTTTTTTCAATTTCTTTCCTTTGCAATTATTGATTATTTATGTAGGGAAGAAAATTCTGAGTCAGTTTAATTTTTCGACACGAAGATTTCAAAGTGTTTAAATAAACAATTACCAAGGTGCATTTTTTGTTTTTATTATATTTAAAACTCCCACCGACAGAGCTCCCATAGACTAATGGCTAGAGTGTTAGGCTTCCAAGCGAGTGGCCCTGGGTTCGAGTCCCAGCCTGAACGAAAATCTTCAATGTATACTTTTAGTTTCTAATTTGAAATTTCTTCTTCTTTTTTTTTTAATTTTTCTCTTTTGCGAATATTTATTATTTATGTAGGGAGAAAAATTCTGAGTCAGTTTAATTATTCGACCTGTAAATTTCAAAGTGTTTGAATCAATAATTACCAAGGTGCATTTTTTGTTTTTACTATATTTAAGACTTCCATCGACAGAGCTCCGATAGCCTAATGGCTAGACCGTTGGGTTCCAAGCGCGTGGTACTGGGTTCGAGTCCCGGCCGGAACGAAAATCTTCCATGTATATATTTCTCTTATAATTTGAAGATTCTTTTTTTTTTCAATTTCTTTCTTTTGCAAATATCGATTATTTATGTACGGAAGAAAATTCTGAGTCAGTTTAATCATTCGACCTTTAGATTTCAAAGATTTTAGATCAATAATTACTAAGGTGCATTTTTTGTTTTTATTATAATTAAGACACCGATCAACAGAGATCCGATAGTATATTGGCGAGAGCGTTGGGCTTCCATGAGTGTCGCCCTGGGTTCAAATCCCAGCCGGAAAGGAAATCTTAAATGCAAATATTTTTTTCTAATTTTATAATTCTTTTTTTTTTATTTTTCCCTTTTGCGAAGTCAGTCAGTCAGTCTGACAGTCAATCAGTCAAGCACTCAGTCATTCAGTCTCAGTCAGTCAGTCCAGTCAGTCAGTCACTCAGTCAGTCAGTTAGTCCTTCAGCCAGTCAGTCAAGCAGTCAGTCATTTAGTCTCAGTCAGTCAGTCATTCAGTCAGTCAGTCAGTCAGACAGTCAGTCAGTCAGTCAGTCGGTCAGTCCTGTGCAGTCAGTTAGTCACTAAAACAGTCAGTCTGTCTCAGTCAGTCAGTCAGTCAGTCCAGTCCAGTCTCAGTCAGTCAGTCAGTCAGTCATTCAGTCAGTCAGTCAGTCAGGCAGTCAGTCAGTCGGTCAGCCTTATTCAGTCAGTCTGTCAGTCAGTCAGTCAGTCAGCCTTATTCAGTCAGTCTGTCAGTCATCCTTATTCAGTCTGTCTGTCAGTCAGTCAGTCGGTCAGTCCTGTCCAGTCAGTTAGTCAGTCAAGCAGTCAGTCAGGTAGTCAAGCAGTCAGTCAGTCAGTGTCAGTCAGTCATTTAGTCATTCAGTCAGTCAGTGAAATAGCCAGTCAGAGAGTCAAGCAGTCAGTCACAGTCAGTCAGTTAGTCAGTCAGTCAGTCAGTCAGTCAGTCAGTCCAGTCTCAGTCAGTCAGGCAGTTAGTCAGTCAGTCTCGGTCAGTCAGTGAGTCAGTCAGTCAGTATCAGTCAGTCAGTGAGTCAGTCTGTCAGTCAGGCAGTATCAGTCAGGCAGTAAGACTCCGCTCGACAGAACTCCGATAGCCTAATGGCTAGACCGCTGGTCTTCCAAGCGAGTGGCCTGGGTTCGAGTCCCAGCCGGAGCGAATATCTTCAATGTATATATTTCTTTTCTAATTTGAAAATTCTTTTTTTTTTCAATTTCTTTCCTTTGCAATTATTGATTATTTATGTAGGGAAGAAAATTCTGAGTCAGTTTAATTTTTCGACACGAAGATTTCAAAGTGTTTAAATAAACAATTACCAAGGTGCATTTTTTGTCTTTATTATATTTAAAACTCCCACCGACAGAGCTCCCATAGACTAATGGCTAGAGTGTTAGGCTTCCAAGCGAGTGGCCCTGGGTTCGAGTCCCAGCCTGAACGAAAATCTTCAATGTATACTTTTAGTTTCTAATTTGAAATTTCTTCTTCTTTTTTTTAAATTTTTCTCTTTTGCGAATATTGATTATTTATGTAGGGAGAAAAATTCAGAGTCAGTTTAATTATTCGACCTGTAAATTTCAAAGTGTTTGAATCAATAATTACCAAGGTGCATTTTTTGTTTTTATTATATTTAAGACATCCATCGACAGAGCTCCGATAGCCTAATGGCTAGACCGTTGGGTTCCAAGCGCGTGGTACTGGGTTCGAGTCCCGGCCGGAACGAAAATCTTCCATGTATATATTTCTCTTCTAATTTGAAGATTCTTTTTTTTTTTCAATTTCTTTCTTTTGCAAATATGGATTATTTATGTACGGAAGAAAATTCTGAGTCAGTTTAATCATTCGACCTTTAGATTTCAAAGATTTTAGATCAATAATTACTAAGGTGCATTTTTTGTTTTTATTATAATTAAGACACCGATCAACAGAGATCCGATAGTATATTGGCGAGAGCGTTGGGCTTCCATGAGTGTCGCCCTGGGTTCAAATCCCAGCCGGCAAGGAAATCTTAAATGCAAATATTTTTTTCTAATTTTATAATTCTTTTTTTTTTTTATTTTTCCCTTTTGCGAAGTCAGTCAGTCAGTCTGACAGTCAATCAGTCAAGCAATCAGTCATTCAGTCTCAGTCAGTCAGTCAGTCAGTCAGTCGGTCAGTCCTGTGCAGTCAGTTAGTCACTAAAGCAGTCAGTCAGTCTCAGTCAGTCAGTCCAGTCCAGTCTCAGTCAGTCAGTCAGTCAGTCTCGGTCAGTCAGTCAGTCAGTCATTCAGTCAGTCAGTCAGTCAGGCAGTCAGTCAGTCGGTCAGCCTTATTCAGTCAGTCTGTCAGTCAGTCAGTCAGTCAGCCTTATTCAGTCAGTCTGTCAGTCATCCTTATTCAGTCAGTCTGTCAGTCAGTCAGTCGGTCAGTCCTGTCCAGTCAGTTAGTCAGTCAAGCAGTCAGTCAGGTAGTCAAGCAGTCAGTCAGTCAGTGTCAGTCAGTCATTTAGTCATTCAGTCAGTCAGTGAAATAGCCAGTCAGAGAGTCAAGCAGTCAGTCAGTCAGTCTCAGTCAGTCACTTAGTCAGTCAGTTAGTCAGTCAGTCAGTCAGTCCAGTCTCAGTCAGTCAGGCAGTTAGTCAGTCAGTCTCGGTCAGTCAGTGAGTCAGTCAGTTAGTATCAGTCAGTCAGTGAGTCAGTCTGTCAGTCAGGCAGTATCAGTCAGGCAGTAAGACTCCGCTCGACAGAACTCCGATAGCCTAATGGCTAGACCGCTGGTCTTCCAAGCGAGTGGCCTGGGTTCGAGTCCCAGCCGGAGCGAATATCTTCAATGTATATATTTCTTTTCTAATTTGAAAATTCTTTTTTTTTTCAATTTCTTTCCTTTGCAATTATTGATTATTTATGTAGGGAAGAAAATTCTGAGTCAGTTTAATTTTTCGACACGAAGATTTCAAAGTGTTTAAATAAACAATACCAAGGTGCATTTTTTGTTTTTATTATATTTAAAACTCCCACCGACAGAGCTCCCATAGACTAATGGCTAGAGTGTTAGGCTTCCAAGCGAGTGGCCCTGGGTTCGAGTCCCAGCCTGAACGAAAATCTTCAATGTATACTTTTAGTTTCTAATTTGAAATTTCTTCTTCTTTTTTTTTTAATTTTTCTCTTTTGCGAATATTGATTATTTATGTAGGGAGAAAAATTCTGAGTCAGTTTAATTATTCGACCTGTAAATTTCAAAGTGTTTGAATCAATAATTACCAAGGTGCATTTTTTGTTTTTATTATATTTAAGACTTCCATCGACAGAGCTCCGATAGCCTAATGGCTAGACCGTTGGGTTCCTAGCCCGTGGTACTGGGTTCGAGTCCCGGCCGGAAAGGAAATCTTAAATGCAAATATTTTTTTCTAATTTTATAATTCTTTTTTTTTATTTTTCCCTTTTGCGAAGTCAGTCAGTCAGTATGACAGTCAATCAGTCAAGCACTCAGTCATTCAGTCTCAGTCAGTCAGTCCAGTCAGTCAGTCACTCAGTCAGTCAGTTAGTCCTTCAGCCAGTCAGTCAAGCAGTCAGTCATTTAGTCTCAGTCAGTCAGTCATTCAGTCAGTCAGTCAGTCAGGCAGTCAGTCAGTCAGTCAGTCGGTCAGTCCTGTGCAGTCAGTTAGTCACTAAAGCAGTCAGTCAGTCTCAGTCAGTCAGTCAGTCAGTCAGTCCAGTCCAGTCTCAGTCAGTCAGTCAGTCAGTCTCGGTCAGTCAGTCAGTCAGTCATTCAGTCAGTCAGTCAGTCAGGCAGTCAGTCAGTCGGTCAGCCTTATTCAGTCAGTCTGTCAGTCAGTCATCCTTATTCAGTCAGTCTGTCAGTCATCCTTATTCAGTCAGTCTGTCAGTCAGTCAGTCGGTCAGTCCTGTCCAGTCAGTTAGTCAGTCAAGCAGTCAGTCAGGTAGTCAAGCAGTCAGTCAGTCAGTGTCAGTCAGTCATTTAGTCATTCAGTCAGTCAGTGAAATAGCCAGTCAGAGAGTCAAGCAGTCAGTCAGTCAGTCTCAGTCAGTCAGTTAGTCAGTCAGGCAGTCAGTCAGTCAGTCAGTCCAGTCTCAGTCAGTCAGTCAGTATCAGTCAGTCAGTGAGTCAGTCTGTCAGTCAGGCAGTATCAGTCAGGCAGTAAGACTCCGCTCGACAGAACTCCGATAGCCTAATGGCTAGACCGCTGGTCTTCCAAGCGAGTGGCCTGGGTTCGAGTCCCAGCCGGAGCGAATATCTTCAATGTATATATTTCTTTTCTAATTTGAAAATTCTTTTTTTTTTCAATTTCTTTCATTTGCAATTATTGATTATTTATGTAGGGAAGAAAATTCTGAGTCAGTTTAATTTTTCGACACGAAGATTTCAAAGTGTTTAAATAAACAATTACCAAGGTGCATTTTTTGTTTTTATTATATTTAAAACTCCCACCGACAGAGCTCCCATAGACTAATGGCTAGAGTGTTAGGCTTCCGAGCGAGTGGCCCTGGGTTCGAGTCCCAGCCTGAACGAAAATCTTTTAGTTTCTAATTTGAAATTTCTTCTTCTTTTTTTTTAATTTTTCTCTTTTGCGAATATTGATTATTTATGTAGGGAGAAAAATTCTGAGTCAGTTTAATTATTCGACCTGTAAATTTCAAAGTGTTTGAATCAATAATTACCAAGGTGCATTTTTTGTTTTTATTATATTTAAGACTTCCATCGACAGAGCTCCGATAGCCTAATGGCTAGACCGTTGGGATCCAAGCGCGTGGTACTGGGTTCGAGTCCCGGCCGGAAAGGAAATCTTAAATGCAAATATTTTTTTCTAATTTTATAATTCTTTTTTTTTTATTTTTCCCTTTTGCGAAGTCAGTCAGTCAGTCTGACAGTCAATCAGTCAAGCACTCAGTCATTCAGTCTCAGTCAGTCAGTCCAGTCAGTCAGTCACTCAGTCAGTCAGTTAGTCCTTCAGCCAGTCAGTCAAGCAGTCAGTCCTGTGCAGTCAGTTAGTCACTAAAGCAGTCAGTCAGTCTCAGTCAGTCAGTCAGTCAGTCAGTCAGTCCAGTCCAGTCTCAGTCAGTCAGTCAGTCAGTCAGTCGGTCAGTCCTGTGCAGTCAGTTAGTCACTAAAGCAGTCAGTCAGTCTCAGTCAGTCAGTCAGTCAGTCAGCCCAGTCCAGTCTCAGTCGGTCAGCCTTATTCAGTCAGTCTGTCAGTCAGTCAGTCAGTCAGCCTTATTCAGTCAGTCTGTCAGTCATCCTTATTCAGTCAGTCTGTCAGTCAGTCAGTCGGTCAGTCCTGTCCAGTCAGTTAGTCAGTCAAGCAGTCAGTCAGGTAGTCAAGCAGTCAGTCAGTCAGTGTCAGTCAGTCATTTAGTCATTCAGTCAGTCAGTGAAATAGCCAGTCAGAGAGTCAAGCAGTCAGTCAGTCAGTCTCAGTCAGTCAGTTAGTCAGTCAGTTAGTCAGTCAGTCCAGTCTCAGTCAGTCAGGCAGTTAGTCAGTCAGTCTCGGTCAGTCAGTGAGTCAGTCAGTCAGTATCAGTCAGTCAGTGAGTCAGTCTGTCAGTCAGGCAGTATCAGTCAGGCAGTAAGACTCCTCTCGACAGAACTCCGATAGCCTAATGGCTAGACCGCTGGTCTTCCAAGCGAGTGGCCTGGGTTCGAGTCCCAGCCGGAGCGAATATCTTCAATGTATATATTTCTTTTCTAATTTGAAAATTCTTTTTTTTTTCAATTTCTTTCCTTTGCAATTATTGATTATTTATGTAGGGAAGAAAATTCTGAGTCAGTTTAATTTTTCGACACGAAGATTTCAAAGTGTTTAAATAAACAATTACCAAGGTGCATTTTTTGTTTTTACTATATTTAAAACTCCCACCGACAGAGCTCCCATAGACTAATGGCTAGAGTGTTAGGCTTCCAAGCGAGTGGCCCTGGGTTCGAGTCCCAGCCTGAACGAAAATCTTCAATGTATACTTTTAGTTTCTAATTTGAAATTTCTTCTTCTTTTTTTTAATGTTTCTCTTTTGCGAATATTGATTATTTATGTAGGGAGAAAAATTCTGAGTCAGTTTAATTATTCGACCTGTAAATTTCAAAGTGTTTGAATCAATAATTACCAAGGTGCATTTTTTGTTTTTATTATATTTAAGACTTCCATCGACAGAGCTCCGATAGCCTAATGGCTAGACCGTTGGGTTCCAAGCGCGTGGTACTGGGTTCGAGTCCCGGCCGGAACGAAAATCTTCCATGTATATATTTCTCTTCTAATTTGAAGATTCTTTTTTTTTCAATTTCTTTCTTTTGCAAATATGGATTATTTATGTACGGAAGAAAATTCTGAGTCAGTTTAATCATTCGACCTTTGGATTTCAAAGATTTTAGATCAATAATTACTAAGGTGCATTTTTTGTTTTTATTATAATTAAGACACCGATCAACAGAGATCCGATAGTATATTGGCGAGAGCGTTGGGCTTCCATGAGTGTCGCCCTGGGTTCAAATCCCAGCCGGAAAGGAAATCTTAAATGCAAATATTTTTTTCTAATTTTATAATTCTTTTTTTTTTTATTTTTCCCTTTTGCGAAGTCAGTCAGTCACTCAGTCAGTCAGTTAGTCCTTCAGCCAGTCAGTCAAGCAGTCAGTCATTTAGTCTCAGTCAGTCAGTCATTCAGTCAGTCAGTCAGTCAGGCAGTCAGTCAGTCAGTCAGTCGGTCAGTCCTGTGCAGTCAGTTAGTCACTAAAGCAGTCAGTCAGTCTCAGTCAGTCAGTCAGTCCAGTCCAGTCTCAGTCAGTCAGTCAGTCAGTCTCGGTCAGTCAGTCAGTCAGTCATTCAGTCAGTCAGTCAGTCAGGCAGTCAGTCAGTCGGTCAGCCTTATTCAGTCAGTCTGTCAGTCAGTCAGTCAGTCAGCCTTATTCAGTCAGTCTGTCAGTCATCCTTATTCAGTCTGTCAGTCAGTCAGTCGGTCAGTCCTGTCCAGTCAGTTAGTCAGTCAAGCAGTCAGTCAGGTAGTCAAGCAGTCAGTCAGTCAGTGTCAGTCAGTCATTTAGTCATTCAGTCAGTCAGTGAAATAGCCAGTCAGAGAGTCAAGCAGTCAGTCAGTCAGTCTCAGTCAGTCAGTTAGTCAGTCAGTCAGTCAGTCAGTCAGTCAGTATAGTCTCAGTCAGTCAGGCAGTTAGTCAGTCAGTCTCGGTCAGTCAGTGAGTCAGTCAGTCAGTATCAGTCAGTCAGTGAGTCAGTCAGGCAGTATCAGTCAGGCAGTATCAGTCAGTCAGTGAGTCAGTCAGGCAGTATCAGTCAGGCAGTATCAGTCAGGCAGTAAGACTCCGCTCGACAGAACTCCGATAGCCTAATGGCTAGACCGCTGGTCTTCCAAGCGAGTGGCCTGGGTTCGAGTCCCAGCCGGAGCGAATATCTTCAATGTATATATTTCTTTTCTAATTTGAAAATTCTTTTTTTTTTTCAATTTCTTTCCTTTGCAATTATTGATTATTTATGTAGGGAAGAAAATTCTGAGTCAGTTTAATTTTTCGACACGAAGATTTCAAACTGTTTAAATAAACAATTACCAAGGTGCATTTTTTGTTTTTATTATATTTAAAACTCCCACCGACAGAGCTCCCATAGACTAATGGCTAGAGTGTTAGGCTTCCAAGCGAGTGGCCCTGGGTTCGAGTCCCAGCCTGAACGAAAATCTTCAACGTATACTTTTAGTTTCTAATTTGAAATTTCTTCTTCTTTTTTTTTAATTTTTCTCTTTTGCGAATATTGATTATTTATGTAGGGAGAAAAATTCTGAGTCAGTTTAATTATTCGACCTGTAAATTTCAAAGTGTTTGAATCAATAATTACCAAGGTGCATTTTTTGTTTTTATTATATTTAAGACTTCCATCGACAGAGCTCCGATAGCCTAATGGTTAGACCGTTGGGTTCCAAGCGCGTGGTACTGGGTTCGAGTCCCGGCCGGAACGAAAATCTTCAATGTATATATTTCTCTTCTAATTTGAATATTCTTTTTTTTTTCAATTTCTTTCTTTTGCAAATATGGATTATTTATGTACGGAAGAAAATTCTGAGTCAGTTTAATCATTCGACCTTTAGATTTCAAAGATTTTAGATCAATAATTACTAAGGTGCATTTTTTGTTTTTATTATAATTAAGACACCGATCAACAGAGATCCGATAGTATATTGGCGAGAGCGTTGGGCTTCCATGAGTGTCGCCCTGGGTTCAAATCCCAGCCGGAAAGGAAATCTTAAATGCGAATATTTTTTTCTAATTTTATAATTCTTTTTTTTTTATTTTTCCCTTTTGCGAAGTCAGTCAGTCAGTCTGACAGTCAATCAGTCAAGCACTCAGTCATTCAGTCTCAGTCAGTCAGTCCAGTCAGTCAGTCACTCAGTCAGTCAGTTAGTCCTTCAGCCAGTCAGTCAAGCAGTCAGTCATTTAGTCTCAGTCAGTCAGTCATTCAGTCAGTCAGTCAGTCAGGCAGTCAGTCAGTCAGTCAGTCGGTCAGTCCTGTGCAGTCAGTTAGTCACTAAAGCAGTCAGTCAGTCTCAGTCAGTCAGTCAGTCAGTCAGTCCAGTCCAGTCTCAGTCAGTCAGTCAGTCTCGGTCAGTCAGTCAGTCAGTCATTCTGTCAGTCAGTCAGTCAGGCAGTCAGTCAGTCGGTCAGCCTTATTCAGTCAGTCTGTCAGTCAGTCAGTCAGTCAGCCTTATTCAGTCAGTCTGTCAGTCATCCTTATTCAGTCAGTCTGTCAGTCAGTCAGTCGGTCAGTCCTGTCCAGTCAGTTAGTCAGTCAAGCAGTCAGTCAGGTAGTCAAGCAGTCAGTCAGTCAGTGTCAGTCAGTCATTTAGTCATTCAGTCAGTCAGTGAAATACCCAGTCAGAGAGTCAAGCAGGCAGTCAGTCAGTCTCAGTCAGTCAGTTAGTCAGTCAGTCAGTCAGTCAGTCAGTCAGTCAGTCAGTCCAGTCTCAGTCAGTCAGGCAGTTAGTCAGTCAGTCTCGGTCAGTCAGTGAGTCAGTCAGTCAGTATCAGTCAGTCAGTGAGTCAGTCTGTCAGTCAGGCAGTATCAGTCAGGCAGTAAGACTCCGCTCGACAGAACTCCGATAGCCTAATGGCTAGACCGCTGGTCTTCCAAGCGAGTGGCCTGGGTTCGAGTCCCAGCCGGAGCGAATATCTTCAATGTATATATTTCTTTTCTAATTTGAAAATTCTTTTTTTTTTCAATTTCTTTCCTTTGCAATTATTGATTATTTATGTAGGGAAGAAAATTCTGAGTCAGTTTAATTTTTCGACACGAAGATTTCAAAGTGTTTAAATAAACAATTACCAAGGTGCATTTTTTGTTTTTATTATATTTAAAACTCCCACCGACAGAGCTCCCATAGACTAATGGCTAGAGTGTTAGGCTTCCAAGCGAGTGGCCCTGGGTTCGAGTCCCAGCCTGAACGAAAATCTTCAATGTATACTTTTAGTTTCTAATTTGAAATTTCTTCTTCTTTTTTTTTTAATTTTTCTCTTTTGCGAATATTGATTATTTATGTAGGGAGAAAAATTCTGAGTCAGTTTAATTATTCGACCTGTAAATTTCAAAGTGTTTGAATCAATAATTACCAAGGTGCATTTTTTGTTTTTATTATATTTAAGACTTCCATCGACAGAGCTCCGATAGCCTAATGGCTAGACCGTTGGGTTCCAAGCGCGTGGTACTGGGTTCGAGTCCCGGCCGGAACGAAAATCTTCCATGTATATATTTCTCTTCTAATTTGAAGATTCTTTTTTTTTCAATTTCTTTCTTTTGCAAATATGGATTATTTATGTACGGAAGAAAATTCTGAGTCAGTTTAATCATTCGACCTTTAGATTTCAAAGATTTTAGATCAATAATTACTAAGGTGCATTTTTTGTTTTTATTATAATTAAGACACCGATCGACAGAGATCCGATAGTATATTGGCGAGAGCGTTGGGCTTCCATGAGTGTCGCCCTGGGTTCAAATCCCAGAGGGAAAGAAAATCTTAAATGCAAATATTTTTTTCTAATTTTATAATTCTTTTTTTTTATTTTTCCCTTTTGCGAAGTCAGTCAGTCAGTCTGACAGTCAATCAGTCAAGCACTCAGTCATTCAGTCTCAGTCAGTCAGTCCAGTCAGTCAGTCACTCAGTCAGTCAGTTAGTCCTTCAGCCAGTCAGTCAAGCAGTCAGTCATTTAGTCTCAGTCAGTCAGTCATTCAGTCAGTCAGGCAGTCAGGCAGTCAGTCAGTCAGTCAGTCGGTCAGTCCTGTGCAGTCAGTTAGTCACTAAAGCAGTCAGTCAGTCTCAGTCAGTCAGTCAGTCCAGTCCAGTCTCAGTCAGTCAGTCAGTCTCGGTCAGTCAGTCAGTCAGTCATTCTGTCAGTCAGTCAGTCAGGCAGTCAGTCAGTCGGTCAGCCTTATTCAGTCAGTCTGTCAGTCAGTCAGTCAGTCAGCCTTATTCAGTCAGTCTGTCAGTCATCCTTATTCAGTCAGTCTGTCAGTCAGTCAGTCGGTCAGTCCTGTCCAGTCAGTTAGTCAGTCAAGCAGTCAGTCAGGTAGTCAAGCAGTCAGTCAGTCAGTGTCAGTCAGTCATTTAGTCATTCAGTCAGTCAGTGAAATAGCCAGTCAGAGAGTCAAGCAGTCAGTCAGTCAGTCTCAGTCAGTCAGTTAGTCAGTCAGTCAACCAGTCAGTCAGTCAGTCCAGTCTCAGTCAGTCAGGCAGTTAGTCAGTCAGTCTCGGTCAGTCAGTGAGTCAGTCAGTCAGTATCAGTCAGTCAGTGAGTCAGTCTGTCAGTCAGGCAGTATCAGTCAGGCAGTAAGACTCCGCTCGACAGAACTCCGATAGCCTAATGGCTAGACCGCTGGTCTTCCAAGCGAGTGGCCTGGGTTCGAGTCCCAGCCGGAGCGAATATCTTCAATGTATATATTTCTTTTCTAATTTGAAAATTCTTTTTGTTTTCAATTTCTTTCCTTTGCAATTATTGATTATTTATGTAGGGAAGAAAATTCTGAGTCAGTTTAATTTTTCGACACGAAGATTTCAAAGTGTTTAAATAAACAATTACCAAGGTGCATTTTTTGTTTTTATTATATTTAAAACTCCCACCGACAGAGCTCCCATAGACTAATGGCTAGAGTGTTAGGCTTCCAAGCGAGTGGCCCTGGGTTCGAGTCCCAGCCTTAACGAAAATCTTCAATGTATACTTTTAGTTTCTAATTTGAAATTTCTTCTTCTTTTTTTTTTTTTAATTTTTCTCTTTTGCGAATATTGATTATTTATGTAGGGAGAAAAATTCTGAGTCAGTTTAATTATTCGACCTGTAAATTTCAAAGTGTTCGAATCAATAATTACCAAGGTGCATTTTTTGTTTTTATTATATTTAAGACTTCCATCGACAGAGCTCCGATAGCCTAATGGCTAGACCGTTGGGTTCCAAGCGCGTGGTACTGGGTTCGAGTCCCGGCCGGAACGAAAATCTTCCATGTATATATTTCTCTTCTAATTTGAAGATTCTTTTTTTTTCAATTTCTTTCTTTTGCAAATATGGATTATTTATGTACGGAAGAAAATTCTGAGTCAGTTTAATCATTCGACCTTTAGATTTCAAAGATTTTAGATCAATAATTACTAAGGTGCATTTTTTGTTTTTATTATAATTAAGACACCGATCAACAGAGATCCGATAGTATATTGGCGAGAGCGTTGGGCTTCCATGAGTGTCGCCCTGGGTTCAAATCCCAGCCGGAAAGGAAATCTTAAATGCAAATATTTTTTTCTAATTTTATAATTCTTTTTTTTTTATTTTTCATTTTTGCGAAGTCAGTCAGTCAGTCTGACAGTCAATCAGTCAAGCACTCAGTCATTCAGTCTCAGTCAGTCAGTCCAGTCAGTCAGTCACTCAGTCAGTCAGTTAGTCCTTCAGCCAGTCAGTCAAGCAGTCAGTCATTTAGTCTCAGTCAGTCAGTCATTCAGTCAGTCAGTCAGTCAGGCAGTCAGTCAGTCAGTCAGTCGGTCAGTCCTGTGCAGTCAGTTAGTCACTAAAGCAGTCAGTCAGTCTCAGTCAGTCAGTCAGTCAGTCAGTCCAGTCCAGTCTCAGTCAGTCAGTCAGTCAGTCTCGGTCAGTCAGTCAGTCAGTCATTCAGTCAGTCAGTCAGTCAGTCAGTCAGGCAGTCGGTCAGCCTTATTCAGTCAGTCTGTCAGTCATCCTTATTCAGTCAGTCTGTCAGTCATCCTTATTCAGTCAGTCTGTCAGTCAGTCAGTCGGTCAGTCCTGTCCAGTCAGTTAGTCAGTCAAGCAGTCAGTCAGGTAGTCAAGCAGTCAGTCAGTCAGTGTCAGTCAGTCATTTAGTCATTCAGTCACTCAGTGAAATAGCCAGTCAGAGAGTCAAGCAGTCAGTCAGTCAGTCTCAGTCAGTCAGTTAGTCAGTCAGTCAGTCAGTCAGTCAGCCAGTCCAGTCTCAGTCAGTCAGGCAGTTAGTCAGTCAGTCTCGGTCAGTCAGTGAGTCAGTCAGTCAGTATCAGTCAGTCAGTGAGTCAGTCTGTCAGTCAGGCAGTATCAGTCAGGCAGTAAGACTCCGCTCGACAGAACTCCTATTGCCTAATGGCTAGACCGCTGGTCTTCCAAGCGAGTGGCCTGGGTTCGAGTCCCAGCCGGAGCGAATATCTTCAATGTATATATTTCTTTTCTAATTTGAAAATTCTTTTTTTTTCAATTTCTTTCCTTTGCAATTATTGATTATTTATGTAGGGAAGAAAATTCTGAGTCAGTTTAATTTTTCGACACGAAGATTTCAAAGTGTTTAAATAAACAATTACCAAGGTGCATTTTTTGTTTTTATTATATTTAAAACTCCCACCGACAGAGCTCCCATAGACTAATGGCTAGAGTGTTAGGCTTCCAAGCGAGTGGCGCTGGGTTCGAGTCCCAGCCTGAACGAAAATCTTCAATGTATACTTTTAGTTTCTAATTTGAAATTTCTTCTTCTTTTTTTTTTTAATTTTTCTCTTTTGCGAATATTGATTATTTATGTAGGGAGAAAAATTCTGAGTCAGTTTAATTATTCGACCTGTAAATTTCAAAGTGTTTGAATCAATAATTACCAAGGTGCATTTTTTGATTTTATTATATTTAAGACTTCCATCGACAGAGCTCCGATAGCCTAATGGCTAGACCGTTGGGTTCCTAGCGCGTGGTACTGGGTTCGAGTCCCGGCCGGAAAGGAAATCTTAAATGCAAATATTTTTTCTAATTTTATAATTCTTTTTTTTTTATTTTTCCCTTTTGCGAAGTCAGTCAGTCAGTCTGACAGTCAATCAGTCAAGCACTCAGTCATTCAGTCTCAGTCAGTCAGTCCAGTCAGTCAGTCACTCAGTCAGTCAGTTAGTCCTTCAGCCAGTCAGTCAAGCAGTCAGTCATTTAGTCTCAGTCAGTCAGTCATTCAGTCAGTCAGTCAGTCAGGCAGTCAGTCAGTCAGTCAGTCGGTCAGTCCTGTGCAGTCAGTTAGTCACTAAAGCAGTCAGTCAGTCTAAGTCAGTCAGTCAGTCAGTCTCGGTCAGTCAGTCAGTCAGTCATTCAGTCAGTCAGTCAGTCAGGCAGTCAGTCAGTCGGTCAGCCTTATTCAGTCAGTCTGTCAGTCAGTCAGTCAGTCAGCCTTATTCAGTCAGTCTGTCAGTCATCCTTATTCAGTCAGTCTGTCAGTCAGTCAGTCGGTCAGTCCTGTCCAGTCAGTTAGTCAGTCAAGCAGTCAGTCAGGTAGTCAAGCAGTCAGTCAGTCAGTGTCAGTCAGTCATTTAGTCATTCAGTCAGTCAGTGAAATAGCCAGTCAGAGAGTCAAGCAGTCAGTCAGTCAGTCTCAGTCAGTCAGTTAGTCAGTCAGTCAGTCAGTCAGTCAGTCAGTCCAGTCTCAGTCAGTCAGGCAGTTAGTCAGTCAGTCTCGGTCAGTCAGTGAGTCAGTCAGTCAGTATCAGTCAGTCAGTGAGTCAGTCTGTCAGTCAGGCAGTATCAGTCAGGCAGTAAGACTCCGCTCGACAGAACTCCGATAGCCTAATGGCTAGACCGCTGGTCTTCCAAGCGAGTGGCCTGGGTTCGAGTCTCAGCCGGAGCGAATATCTTCAATGTATATATTTCTTTTCTAATTTGAAAATTCTTTTTTTTTTCAATTTCTTTCCTTTGCAATTATTGATTATTTATGTAGGGAAGAAAATTCTGAGTCAGTTTAATTTTTCGACACGAAGATTTCAAAGTGTTTAAATAAACAATTACCAAGGTGCATTTTTTGTTTTTATTATATTTAAAACTCCCACCGACAGAGCTCCCATAGACTAATGGCTAGAGTGTTAGGCTTCCAAGTGAGTGGCCCTGGGTTCGAGTCCCAGCCTGAACGAAAATCTTCAATGTATACTTTTAGTTTCTAATTTGAAATTTCTTCTTCTTTTTTTTTAATTTTTCTCTTTTGCGAATATTGATTATTTATGTAGGGAGAAAAATTCTGAGTCAGTTTAATTATTCGACCTGTAAATTTCAAAGTGTTTGAATCAATAATTACCAAGGTGCATTTTTTGTTTTTATTATATTTAAGACTTCCATCGACAGAGCTCCGATAGCCTAATGGCTAGACCGTTGGGTTCCTAGCGCGTGGTACTGGGTTCGAGTCCCGGCCGGAAAGGAAATCTTAAATGCAAATATTTTTTTCTAATTTTATAATTCTTTTTTTTTTTATTTTTCCCTTTTGCGAAGTCAGTCAGTCAGTCTGACAGTCAATCAGTCAAGCACTCAGTCATTCAGTCTCAGTCAGTCAGTCAGTCACTCAGTCAGTCAGTTAGTCCTTCAGCCAGTCAGTCAAGCAGTCAGTCATTTAGTCTCAGTCAGTCAGTCATTCAGTCAGTCAGTCAGTCAGTCAGGCAGTCAGTCAGTCAGTCAGTCGGTCAGTCCTGTGCAGTCAGTTAGTCACTAAAGCAGTCAGTCAGTCTCAGTCAGTCAGTCAGTCAGTCAGTCAGTCAGTCTCGGTCAGTCAGTCTCGGTCAGTCAGTCAGTCAGTCAGTCAGTCAGGCAGTCAGTCAGTCGGTCAGCCTTATTCAGTCAGTCTGTCAGTCAGTCAGTCAGTCAGCCTTATTCAGTCAGTCTGTCAGTCATCCTTATTCAGTCAGTCTGTCAGTCAGTCAGTCGGTCAGTCCTGTCCAGTCAGTTAGTCAGTCAAACAGTCAGTCAGGTAGTCAAGCAGTCAGTCAGTCAGTGTCAGTCAGTCATTTAGTCATTCAGTCAGTCAGTGAAATAGCCAGTCAGAGAGTCAAGCAGTCAGTCAGTCAGTCTCAGTCAGTCAGTCAGTCAGTCAGTCAGTCAGTCAGTCAGTCCAGTCTCAGTCAGTCAGGCAGTTAGTCAGTCAGTCTCGGTCAGTCAGTGAGTCAGTCAGTCAGTGAGTCAGTCAGTCAGTCAGGCAGTATCAGTCAGGCAGTAAGACTCCGCTCGACAGAACTCGGATAGCCTAATGGCTAGACCGCTGGTCTTCCAAGCGAGTGGCCTGGGTTCGAGTCCCAGCCGGAGCGAATATCTTTAATGTATATATTTCTTTTCTAATTTGAAAATTCTTTTTTTTTCAATTTCTTTCCTTTGCAATTATTGATTATTTATGTAGGGAAGAAAATTCTGAGTCAGTTTAATTTTTCGACACGAAGATTTCAAAGTGTTTAAATAAACAATTACCAAGGTGCATTTTTTGTTTTTATTATATTTAAAACTCCCACCGACAGAGCTCCCATAGACTAATGGCTAGAGTGTTAGGCTTCCAAGCGAGTGGCCCTGGGTTCGAGTCCCAGCCTGAACGAAAATCTTCAATGTATACTTTTAGTTTCTAATTTGAAATTTCTTCTTCTTTTTTTTTTAATTTTTCTCTTTTGCGAATATTGATTATTTATGTAGGGAGAAAAATTCTGAGTCAGTTTAATTATTCGACCTGTAAATTTCAAAGTGTTTGAATCAATAATTACCAAGGTGCATATTTTGTTTTTATTATATTTAAGACTTCCATCGACAGAGCTCCGATAGCCTAATGGCTAGACCGTTGGGTTCCTAGCGCGTGGTACTGGGTTCGAGTCCCGGCCGGAAAGGAAATCTTAAATGCAAATATTTTTTTCTAATTTTATAATTCTTTTTTTTTTATTTTTCCCTTTTGCGAAGTCAGTCAGTCAGTCTGACAGTCAATCAGTCAAGCACTCAGTCATTCAGTCTCAGTCAGTCAGTCCAGTCAGTCAGTCACTCAGTCAGTCAGTTAGTCCTTCAGCCAGTCAGTCAAGCAGTCAGTCATTTAGTCTCAGTCAGTCAGTCATTCAGTCAGTCAGTCAGTCAGTCAGTCGGTCAGTCCTGTGCAGTCAGTTAGTCACTAAAGCAGTCAGTCAGTCTCAGTCAGTCAGTCAGTCAGTCAGTCCAGTCCAGTCTCAGTCAGTCAGTCAGTCAGTCAGTCTCGGTCAGTCAGTCAGTCAGTCAGTCAGTCAGTCAGGCAGTCAGTCAGTCGGTCAGCCTTATTCAGTCAGTCTGTCAGTCAGTCAGTCAGTCAGCCTTATTCAGTCAGTCTGTCAGTCATCCTTATTCAGTCAGTCTGTCAGTCAGTCAGTCGGTCAGTCCTGTCCAGTCAGTTAGTCAGTCAAGCAGTCAGTCAGGTAGTCAAGCAGTCAGTCAGTCAGTGTCAGTCAGTTATTTAGTCATTCAGTCAGTCAGTGAAATAGAAAGTCAGAGAGTCAAGCAGTCAGTCAGTCAGTCTCAGTCAGTCAGTTAGTCAGTCAGTCAGTCAGTCAGTCAGTCAGTCCAGTCTCAGTCAGTCAGGCAGTTAGTCAGTCAGTCTCGGTCAGTCAGTGAGTCAGTCAGTCAGTATCAGTCAGTCAGTGAGTCAGTCTGTCAGTCAGGCAGTATCAGTCAGGCAGTAAGACTCCGCTCGACAGAACTCCGATAGCCTAATGGCTAGACCGCTGGTCTTCCAAGCGAGTGGCCTGGGTTCGAGTCCCAGCCGGAGCGAATATCTTCAATGTATATATTTCTTTTCTAATTTGAAAATTCTTTTTTTTTCAATTTCTTTCCTTTGCAATTATTGATTATTTATGTAGGGAAGAAAATTCTGAGTCAGTTTAATTTTTCGACACGAAGATTTCAAAGTGTTTAAATAAACAATTACCAAGGTGCATTTTTTGTTTTTATTATATTTAAAACTCCCACCGACAGAGCTCCCATAGACTAATGGCTAGAGTGTTAGGCTTCCAAGCGAGTGGCCCTGGGTTCGAGTCCCAGCCTGAACGAAAATCTTCAATGTATACTTTTAGTTTCTAATTTGAAATTTCTTCTTCTTTTTTTTTTAATTTTTCCCTTTTGCGAATATTGATTATTTATGTAGGGAGAAAAATTCTGAGTCAGTTTAATTATTCGACCTGTAAATTTCAAAGTGTTTGAATCAATAATTACAAAGGTGCATTTTTCGTTTTTATTATATTTAAGACTTCCATCGACAGAGCTCCGATAGCCTAATGGCTAGACCGTTGGGTTCCTAGCGCGTGGTACTGGGTTCGAGTCCCGGCCGGAAAGGAAATCTTAAATGCAAATATTTTTTTCTAATTTTATAATTCTTTTTTTTTTATTTTTCCCTTTTGCGAAGTCAGTCAGTCAGTCTGACAGTCAATCAGTCAAGCACTCAGTCATTCAGTCTCAGTCAGTCAGTCCAGTCAGTCAGTCACTCAGTCAGTCAGTTAGTCCTTCAGCCAGTCAGTCAAGCAGTCAGTCATTTAGTCTCAGTCAGTCAGTCATTCAGTCAGTCAGTCAGTCAGGCAGTCAGTCAGTCAGTCAGTCGGTCAGTCCTGTGCAGTCAGTTAGTCACTAAAGCAGTCAGTCAGTCTCAGTCAGTCAGTCAGTCAGTCAGTCCAGTCCAGTCTCAGTCAGTCAGTCAGTCAGTCTCGGTCAGTCAGTCAGTCAGTCATTCAGTCAGTCAGTCAGTCAGACAGTCAGTCAGTCGGTCAGCCTTATTCAGTCAGTCTGTCAGTCAGTCAGTCAGTCAGCCTTATTCAGTCAGTCTGTCAGTCATCCTTATTCAGTCAGTCTGTCAGTCAGTCAGTCGGTCAGTCCTGTCCAGTCAGTTAGTCAGTCAAGCAGTCAGTCAGGTAGTCAAGCAGTCAGTCAGTCAGTGTCAGTCAGTCATTTAGTCATTCAGTCAGTCAGTGAAATAGCCAGTCAGAGAGTCAAGCAGTCAGTCAGTCAGTCTCAGTCAGTCAGTTAGTCAGTCAGTCAGTCAGTCAGTCAGTCAGTCCAGTCTCAGTCAGTCAGGCAGTTAGTCAGTCAGTCTCGGTCAGTCAGTGAGTCAGTCAGTCAGTATCAGTCAGTCAGTGAGTCAGTCTGTCAGTCAGGCAGTATCAGTCAGGCAGTAAGACTCCGCTCGACAGAACTCCGATAGCCTAATGGCTAGACCGCTGGTCTTCAAAGCGAGTGGCCTGGGTTCGAGTCCCAGCCGGAGCGAATATCTTCAATGTATATATTTCTTTTCTAATTTGAAAATTCTTTTTTTTTTTCAATTTCTTTCCTTTGCAATTATTGATTATTTATGTAGGGAAGAAAATTCTGAGTCAGTTTAATTTTTCGACACGAAGATTTCAAAGTGTTTAAATAAACAATTACCAAGGTGCATTTTTTGTTTTTATTATATTTAAAACTCCCACCGACAGAGCTCCCATAGACTAATGGCTAGAGTGTTAGGCTTCCAAGCGAGTGGCCCTGGGTTCGAGTCCCAGCCTGAACGAAAATCTTCAATGTATACTTTTAGTTTCTAATTTGAAATTTCTTCTTCTTTTTTTTTTTTAATTTTTCTCTTTTGCGAATATTGATTATTTATGTAGGGAGAAAAATTCTGAGTCAGTTTAATTATTCGACCTGTAAATTTCAAAGTGTTTGAATCAATAATTACCAAGGTGCATTTTTTGTTTTTATTATATTTAAGACTTCCATCGACAGAGCTCCGATAGCCTAATGGCTAGACCGTTGGGTTCCTAGCGCGTGGTACTGGGTTCGAGTCCCGGCCGGAAAGGAAATCTTAAATGCAAATATTTTTTTCTAATTTTATAATTCTTTTTTTTTATTTTTCCCTTTTGCGAAGTCAGTCAGTCAGTCTGACAGTCAATCAGTCAAGCACTCAGTCATTCAGTCTCAGTCCAGTCAGTCAGTCACTCAGTCAGTCAGTTAGTCCTTCAGCCAGTCAGTCAAGCAGTCAGTCATTTAGTCTCAGTCAGTCAGTCATTCAGTCAGTCAGTCAGTCAGTCAGTCAGTCAGTCAGTCAGTCGGTCAGTCCTGTGCAGTCAGTTAGTCACTAAAGAAGTCAGTCAGGCTCAGTCAGTCAGTCAGTCAGTCAGTCCAGTCCAGTCTCAGTCAGTCAGTCAGTCAGTCTCGGTCAGTCAGTCAGTCAGTCATTCAGTCAGTCAGTCAGTCAGGCAGTCAGTCAGTCGGTCAGCCTTATTCAGTCAGTCTGTCAGTCAGTCAGTCAGTCAGCCTTATTCAGTCAGTCTGTCAGTCATCCTTATTCAGTCAGTCTGTCAGTCAGTCAGTCGGTCAGTCCTGTCCAGTCAGTTAGTCAGTCAAGCAGTCAGTCAGGTAGTCAAGCAGTCAGTCAGTCAGTGTCAGTCAGTCATTTAGTCATTCAGTCAGTCAGTGAGTCAGTCTGTCAGTCAGGCAGTATCAGTCAGGCAGTAAGACTCCGCTCGACAGAACTCCGATAGCCTAATGGCTAGACCGCTGGTGTTCCAAGCGAGTGGCCTGGGTTCGAGTCCCAGCCGGAGCGAATATCTTCAATGTATATATTTCTTTTCTAATTTGAAAATTCTTTTTTTTTTCAATTTCTTTCCTTTGCAATTATTGATTATTTATGTAGGGAAGAAAATTCTGAGTCAGTTTAATTTTTCGACACAAAGATTTCAAAGTGTTTAAATAAACAATTACCAAGGTGCATTTTTTGTTTTTATTATATTTAAAACTCCCACCGACAGAGCTCCCATAGACTAATGGCTAGAGTGTTAGGCTTCCAAGCGAGTGGCCCTGGGTTCGAGTCCCAGCCTGAACGGAAATCTTCAATGTATACTTTTAGTTTCTAATTTGAAATTTCTTCTTCTTTTTTTTTTAATTTTTCTCTTTTGCGAATATTGATTATTTATGTAGGGAGAAAAATTCTGAGTCAGTTTAATTATTCGACCTGTAAATTTCAAAGTGTTTGAATCAATAATTACCAAGGTGCATTTTTTGTTTTTATTATATTTAAGACTTCCATCGACAGAGCTCCGATAGCCTAATGGCTAGACCGTTGGGTTCCTAGCGCGTGGTACTGGGTTCGAGTCCCGGCCGGAAAGGAAATCTTAAATGCAAATATTTTTTTCTAATTTTATAATTCTTTTTTTTTTTTATTTTTCCCTTTTGCGAAGTCAGTCAGTCAGTCTGACAGTCAATCAGTCAAGCACTCAGTCATTCAGTCTCAGTCAGTCAGTCCAGTCAGTCAGTCACTCAGTCAGTCAGTTAGTCCTTCAGCCAGTCAGTCAAGCAGTCAGTCATTTAGTCTCAGTCAGTCAGTCATTCAGTCAGTCAGTCAGTCAGGCAGTCAGTCAGTCAGTCAGTCGGTCAGTCCTGTGCAGTCAGTTAGTCACTAAAGCAGTCAGTCAGTCTCAGTCAGTCAGTCAGTCAGTCAGTCCAGTCCAGTCTCAGTCAGTCAGTCAGTCAGTCAGTCAGGCAGTCAGTCAGTCGGTCAGCCTTATTCAGTCAGTCTGTCAGTCAGTCAGTCAGTCAGCCTTATTCAGTCAGTCTGTCAGTCATCCTTATTCAGTCAGTCTGTCAGTCAGTCAGTCGGTCAGTCCTGTCCAGTCAGTTAGTCAGTCAAGCAGTCAGTCAGGTAGTCAAGCAGTCAGTCAGTCAGTGTCAGTCAGTCATTTAGTCATTCAGTCAGTCAGTGAAATAGCCAGTCAGAGAGTCAAGCAGTCAGTCAGTCAGTCTCAGTCAGTCAGTTAGTCAGTCAGTCAGTCAGTCAGTCAGTCAGTCCAGTCTCAGTCAGTCAGGCAGTTAGTCAGTCAGTCTCGGTCAGTCAGTGAGTCAGTCAGTCAGTATCAGTCAGTCAGTGAGTCAGTCTGTCAGTCAGGCAGTATCAGTCAGGCAGTAAGACTCCGCTCGACAGAACTCCGATAGCCTAATGGCTAGACCGCTGGTCTTCCAAGCGAGTGGCCTGGGTTCGAGTCTCAGCCGGAGCGAATATCTTCAATGTATATATTTCTTTTCTAATTTGAAAATTCTTTTTTTTTTCAATTTCTTTCCTTTGCAATTATTGATTATTTATGTAGGGAAGAAAATTCTGAGTCAGTTTAATTTTTCGACACGAAGATTTCAAAGTGTTTAAATAAACAATTACCAAGGTGCATTTTTTGTTTTTATTATATTTAAAACTCCCACCGACAGAGCTCCCATAGACTAATGGCTAGAGTGTTAGGCTTCCAAGTGAGTGGCCCTGGGTTCGAGTCCCAGCCTGAACGAAAATCTTCAATGTATACTTTTAGTTTCTAATTTGAAATTTCTTCTTCTTTTTTTTTAATTTTTCTCTTTTGCGAATATTGATTATTTATGTAGGGAGAAAAATTCTGAGTCAGTTTAATTATTCGACCTGTAAATTTCAAAGTGTTTGAATCAATAATTACCAAGGTGCATTTTTTGTTTTTATTATATTTAAGACTTCCATCGACAGAGCTCCGATAGCCTAATGGCTAGACCGTTGGGTTCCTAGCGCGTGGTACTGGGTTCGAGTCCCGGCCGGAAAGGAAATCTTAAATGCAAATATTTTTTTCTAATTTTATAATTCTTTTTTTTTTTATTTTTCCCTTTTGCGAAGTCAGTCAGTCAGTCTGACAGTCAATCAGTCAAGCACTCAGTCATTCAGTCTCAGTCAGTCAGTCAGTCACTCAGTCAGTCAGTTAGTCCTTCAGCCAGTCAGTCAAGCAGTCAGTCATTTAGTCTCAGTCAGTCAGTCATTCAGTCAGTCAGTCATTCAGTCAGTCAGTCAGTCAGGCAGTCAGTCAGTCAGTCAGTCGGTCAGTCCTGTGCAGTCAGTTAGTCACTAAAGCAGTCAGTCAGTCTCAGTCAGTCAGTCAGTCAGTCAGTCAGTCAGTCTCGGTCAGTCAGTCTCGGTCAGTCAGTCAGTCAGTCAGTCAGTCAGGCAGTCAGTCAGTCGGTCAGCCTTATTCAGTCAGTCTGTCAGTCAGTCAGTCAGTCAGCCTTATTCAGTCAGTCTGTCAGTCATCCTTATTCAGTCAGTCTGTCAGTCAGTCAGTCGGTCAGTCCTGTCCAGTCAGTTAGTCAGTCAAACAGTCAGTCAGGTAGTCAAGCAGTCAGTCAGTCAGTGTCAGTCAGTCATTTAGTCATTCAGTCAGTCAGTGAAATAGCCAGTCAGAGAGTCAAGCAGTCAGTCAGTCAGTCTCAGTCAGTCAGTCAGTCAGTCAGTCAGTCAGTCAGTCAGTCCAGTCTCAGTCAGTCAGGCAGTTAGTCAGTCAGTCTCGGTCAGTCAGTGAGTCAGTCAGTCAGTGAGTCAGTCAGTCAGTCAGGCAGTATCAGTCAGGCAGTAAGACTCCGCTCGACAGAACTCGGATAGCCTAATGGCTAGACCGCTGGTCTTCCAAGCGAGTGGCCTGGGTTCGAGTCCCAGCCGGAGCGAATATCTTTAATGTATATATTTCTTTTCTAATTTGAAAATTCTTTTTTTTTCAATTTCTTTCCTTTGCAATTATTGATTATTTATGTAGGGAAGAAAATTCTGAGTCAGTTTAATTTTTCGACACGAAGATTTCAAAGTGTTTAAATAAACAATTACCAAGGTGCATTTTTTGTTTTTATTATATTTAAAACTCCCACCGACAGAGCTCCCATAGACTAATGGCTAGAGTGTTAGGCTTCCAAGCGAGTGGCCCTGGGTTCGAGTCCCAGCCTGAACGAAAATCTTCAATGTATACTTTTAGTTTCTAATTTGAAATTTCTTCTTCTTTTTTTTTTAATTTTTCTCTTTTGCGAATATTGATTATTTATGTAGGGAGAAAAATTCTGAGTCAGTTTAATTATTCGACCTGTAAATTTCAAAGTGTTTGAATCAATAATTACCAAGGTGCATATTTTGTTTTTATTATATTTAAGACTTCCATCGACAGAGCTCCGATAGCCTAATGGCTAGACCGTTGGGTTCCTAGCGCGTGGTACTGGGTTCGAGTCCCGGCCGGAAAGGAAATCTTAAATGCAAATATTTTTTTCTAATTTTATAATTCTTTTTTTTTTATTTTTCCCTTTTGCGAAGTCAGTCAGTCAGTCTGACAGTCAATCAGTCAAGCACTCAGTCATTCAGTCTCAGTCAGTCAGTCCAGTCAGTCAGTCACTCAGTCAGTCAGTTAGTCCTTCAGCCAGTCAGTCAAGCAGTCAGTCATTTAGTCTCAGTCAGTCAGTCATTCAGTCAGTCAGTCAGTCAGTCAGTCGGTCAGTCCTGTGCAGTCAGTTAGTCACTAAAGCAGTCAGTCAGTCTCAGTCAGTCAGTCAGTCAGTCAGTCCAGTCCAGTCTCAGTCAGTCAGTCAGTCAGTCAGTCTCGGTCAGTCAGTCAGTCAGTCAGTCAGTCAGTCAGGCAGTCAGTCAGTCGGTCAGCCTTATTCAGTCAGTCTGTCAGTCAGTCAGTCAGTCAGCCTTATTCAGTCAGTCTGTCAGTCATCCTTATTCAGTCAGTCTGTCAGTCAGTCAGTCGGTCAGTCCTGTCCAGTCAGTTAGTCAGTCAAGCAGTCAGTCAGGTAGTCAAGCAGTCAGTCAGTCAGTGTCAGTCAGTTATTTAGTCATTCAGTCAGTCAGTGAAATAGAAAGTCAGAGAGTCAAGCAGTCAGTCAGTCAGTCTCAGTCAGTCAGTTAGTCAGTCAGTCAGTCAGTCAGTCAGTCAGTCCAGTCTCAGTCAGTCAGGCAGTTAGTCAGTCAGTCTCGGTCAGTCAGTGAGTCAGTCAGTCAGTATCAGTCAGTCAGTGAGTCAGTCTGTCAGTCAGGCAGTATCAGTCAGGCAGTAAGACTCCGCTCGACAGAACTCCGATAGCCTAATGGCTAGACCGCTGGTCTTCCAAGCGAGTGGCCTGGGTTCGAGTCCCAGCCGGAGCGAATATCTTCAATGTATATATTTCTTTTCTAATTTGAAAATTCTTTTTTTTTCAATTTCTTTCCTTTGCAATTATTGATTATTTATGTAGGGAAGAAAATTCTGAGTCAGTTTAATTTTTCGACACGAAGATTTCAAAGTGTTTAAATAAACAATTACCAAGGTGCATTTTTTGTTTTTATTATATTTAAAACTCCCACCGACAGAGCTCCCATAGACTAATGGCTAGAGTGTTAGGCTTCCAAGCGAGTGGCCCTGGGTTCGAGTCCCAGCCTGAACGAAAATCTTCAATGTATACTTTTAGTTTCTAATTTGAAATTTCTTCTTCTTTTTTTTTTAATTTTTCCCTTTTGCGAATATTGATTATTTATGTAGGGAGAAAAATTCTGAGTCAGTTTAATTATTCGACCTGTAAATTTCAAAGTGTTTGAATCAATAATTACAAAGGTGCATTTTTCGTTTTTATTATATTTAAGACTTCCATCGACAGAGCTCCGATAGCCTAATGGCTAGACCGTTGGGTTCCTAGCGCGTGGTACTGGGTTCGAGTCCCGGCCGGAAAGGAAATCTTAAATGCAAATATTTTTTTCTAATTTTATAATTCTTTTTTTTTTATTTTTCCCTTTTGCGAAGTCAGTCAGTCAGTCTGACAGTCAATCAGTCAAGCACTCAGTCATTCAGTCTCAGTCAGTCAGTCCAGTCAGTCAGTCACTCAGTCAGTCAGTTAGTCCTTCAGCCAGTCAGTCAAGCAGTCAGTCATTTAGTCTCAGTCAGTCAGTCATTCAGTCAGTCAGTCAGTCAGGCAGTCAGTCAGTCAGTCAGTCGGTCAGTCCTGTGCAGTCAGTTAGTCACTAAAGCAGTCAGTCAGTCTCAGTCAGTCAGTCAGTCAGTCAGTCCAGTCCAGTCTCAGTCAGTCAGTCAGTCAGTCTCGGTCAGTCAGTCAGTCAGTCATTCAGTCAGTCAGTCAGTCAGACAGTCAGTCAGTCGGTCAGCCTTATTCAGTCAGTCTGTCAGTCAGTCAGTCAGTCAGCCTTATTCAGTCAGTCTGTCAGTCATCCTTATTCAGTCAGTCTGTCAGTCAGTCAGTCGGTCAGTCCTGTCCAGTCAGTTAGTCAGTCAAGCAGTCAGTCAGGTAGTCAAGCAGTCAGTCAGTCAGTGTCAGTCAGTCATTTAGTCATTCAGTCAGTCAGTGAAATAGCCAGTCAGAGAGTCAAGCAGTCAGTCAGTCAGTCTCAGTCAGTCAGTTAGTCAGTCAGTCAGTCAGTCAGTCAGTCAGTCCAGTCTCAGTCAGTCAGGCAGTTAGTCAGTCAGTCTCGGTCAGTCAGTGAGTCAGTCAGTCAGTATCAGTCAGTCAGTGAGTCAGTCTGTCAGTCAGGCAGTATCAGTCAGGCAGTAAGACTCCGCTCGACAGAACTCCGATAGCCTAATGGCTAGACCGCTGGTCTTCAAAGCGAGTGGCCTGGGTTCGAGTCCCAGCCGGAGCGAATATCTTCAATGTATATATTTCTTTTCTAATTTGAAAATTCTTTTTTTTTTCAATTTCTTTCCTTTGCAATTATTGATTATTTATGTAGGGAAGAAAATTCTGAGTCAGTTTAATTTTTCGACACGAAGATTTCAAAGTGTTTAAATAAACAATTACCAAGGTGCATTTTTTGTTTTTATTATATTTAAAACTCCCACCGACAGAGCTCCCATAGACTAATGGCTAGAGTGTTAGGCTTCCAAGCGAGTGGCCCTGGGTTCGAGTCCCAGCCTGAACGAAAATCTTCAATGTATACTTTTAGTTTCTAATTTGAAATTTCTTCTTCTTTTTTTTTTTTAATTTTTCTCTTTTGCGAATATTGATTATTTATGTAGGGAGAAAAATTCTGAGTCAGTTTAATTATTCGACCTGTAAATTTCAAAGTGTTTGAATCAATAATTACCAAGGTGCATTTTTTGTTTTTATTATATTTAAGACTTCCATCGACAGAGCTCCGATAGCCTAATGGCTAGACCGTTGGGTTCCTAGCGCGTGGTACTGGGTTCGAGTCCCGGCCGGAAAGGAAATCTTAAATGCAAATATTTTTTTCTAATTTTATAATTCTTTTTTTTTATTTTTCCCTTTTGCGAAGTCAGTCAGTCAGTCTGACAGTCAATCAGTCAAGCACTCAGTCATTCAGTCTCAGTCCAGTCAGTCAGTCACTCAGTCAGTCAGTTAGTCCTTCAGCCAGTCAGTCAAGCAGTCAGTCATTTAGTCTCAGTCAGTCAGTCATTCAGTCAGTCAGTCAGTCAGGCAGTCAGTCAGTCAGTCAGTCGGTCAGTCCTGTGCAGTCAGTTAGTCACTAAAGAAGTCAGTCAGGCTCAGTCAGTCAGTCAGTCAGTCAGTCCAGTCCAGTCTCAGTCAGTCAGTCAGTCAGTCTCGGTCAGTCAGTCAGTCAGTCATTCAGTCAGTCAGTCAGTCAGGCAGTCAGTCAGTCGGTCAGCCTTATTCAGTCAGTCTGTCAGTCAGTCAGTCAGTCAGCCTTATTCAGTCAGTCTGTCAGTCATCCTTATTCAGTCAGTCTGTCAGTCAGTCAGTCGGTCAGTCCTGTCCAGTCAGTTAGTCAGTCAAGCAGTCAGTCAGGTAGTCAAGCAGTCAGTCAGTCAGTGTCAGTCAGTCATTTAGTCATTCAGTCAGTCAGTGAGTCAGTCTGTCAGTCAGGCAGTATCAGTCAGGCAGTAAGACTCCGCTCGACAGAACTCCGATAGCCTAATGGCTAGACCGCTGGTGTTCCAAGCGAGTGGCCTGGGTTCGAGTCCCAGCCGGAGCGAATATCTTCAATGTATATATTTCTTTTCTAATTTGAAAATTCTTTTTTTTTTCAATTTCTTTCCTTTGCAATTATTGATTATTTATGTAGGGAAGAAAATTCTGAGTCAGTTTAATTTTTCGACACAAAGATTTCAAAGTGTTTAAATAAACAATTACCAAGGTGCATTTTTTGTTTTTATTATATTTAAAACTCCCACCGACAGAGCTCCCATAGACTAATGGCTAGAGTGTTAGGCTTCCAAGCGAGTGGCCCTGGGTTCGAGTCCCAGCCTGAACGGAAATCTTCAATGTATACTTTTAGTTTCTAATTTGAAATTTCTTCTTCTTTTTTTTTTAATTTTTCTCTTTTGCGAATATTGATTATTTATGTAGGGAGAAAAATTCTGAGTCAGTTTAATTATTCGACCTGTAAATTTCAAAGTGTTTGAATCAATAATTACCAAGGTGCATTTTTTGTTTTTATTATATTTAAGACTTCCATCGACAGAGCTCCGATAGCCTAATGGCTAGACCGTTGGGTTCCTAGCGCGTGGTACTGGGTTCGAGTCCCGGCCGGAAAGGAAATCTTAAATGCAAATATTTTTTTCTAATTTTATAATTCTTTTTTTTTTTTATTTTTCCCTTTTGCGAAGTCAGTCAGTCAGTCTGACAGTCAATCAGTCAAGCACTCAGTCATTCAGTCTCAGTCAGTCAGTCCAGTCAGTCAGTCACTCAGTCAGTCAGTTAGTCCTTCAGCCAGTCAGTCAAGCAGTCAGTCATTTAGTCTCAGTCAGTCAGTCATTCAGTCAGTCAGTCAGTCAGGCAGTCAGTCAGTCAGTCAGTCGGTCAGTCCTGTGCAGTCAGTTAGTCACTAAAGCAGTCAGTCAGTCTCAGTCAGTCAGTCAGTCAGTCAGTCCAGTCCAGTCTCAGTCAGTCAGTCAGTCAGTCTCGGTCAGTCAGTCAGTCAGTCATTTAGTCATTCAGTCAGTCAGTGAAATAGAAAGTCAGAGAGTCAAGCAGTCAGTCAGTCAGTCTCAGTCAGTCAGTTAGTCAGTCAGTCAGTCAGTCAGTCAGTCCAGTCTCAGTCAGTTAGGCAGTTAGTCAGTCAGTCTCGGTCAGTCAGTGAGTCAGTCAGTCAGTATCAGTCAGTCAGTGAGTCAGTCTGTCAGTCAGGCAGTATCAGTCAGGCAGTAAGACTCCGCTCGACAGAACTCCGATAGCCTAATGGATAGACCGCTGGTCTTCCAAGCGAGTGGCCTGGGTTCGAGTCCCAGCCGGAGCGAATATCTCCAATGTATATATTTCTTTTCTAATTTGAAAATTCTTTTTTTTTTCAATTTCTTTCCTTTGCAATTATTGATTATTTATGTAGGGAAGAAAATTCTGAGTCAGTTTAATTTTTCGACACGAAGATTTCAAAGTGTTTAAATAAACAATTACCAAGGTGCATTTTTTGTTTTTATTATATTTAAAACTCCCACCGACAGAGCTCCCATAGACTAATGGCTAGAGTGTTAGGCTTCCAAGCGAGTGGCCCTGGGTTCGAGTCCCAGCCTGAACGAAAATCTTCAATGTATACTTTTAGTTTCTAATTTGAAATTTCTTCTTCTTTTTTTTTAATTTTTCTCTTTTGCGAATATTCATTATTTATGTAGGGAGAAAAATTCTGAGTCAGTTTAACTATTCGACCTGTAAATTTCAAAGTGTTTGAATCAATAATTACCAAGGTGCATTTTTTGTTTTTATTATATTTAAGACTTCCATCGACAGAGCTCCGATAGCCTAATGGCTAGACCGTTGGGTTCCAAGCGCGTGGTACTGGGTTCGAGTCCCGGCCGGAACGAAAATCTTCCATGTATATATTTCTCTTCTAATTTGAAGATTCTTTTTTTTTTTCAATTTCTTTCTTTTGCAAATATGGATTATTTATGTACGGAAGAAAATTCTGAGTCAGTTTAATCATTCGACCTTTAGATTTCAAAGATTTTAGATCAATAATTACTAAGGTGCATTTTTTGTTTTTATTATAATTAAGACACCGATCAACAGAGATCCGATAGTATATTTCCGAGAGCGTTGGGCTTCCATGAGTGTCGCCCTGGGTTCAAATCCCAGCCGGAAAGGAAATCTTAAATGCAAATATTTTTTTCTAATTTTATAATTTTTTTTTTATTTTTCCCTTTTGCGAAGTCAGTCAGTCAGTCTGACAGTCAATCAGTCAAGCACTCAGTCATTCAGTCTCAGTCAGTCAGTCCAGTCAGTCAGTCACTCAGTCAGTCAGTTAGTCTTTCAGCCAGTCAGTCAAGCAGTCAGTCATTTAGTCTCAGTCAGTCAGTCATTCAGTCAGTCAGTCAGTCAGTCAGTCAGTCAGTCAGTCAGTCGGTCAGTCCTGTGCAGTCAGTTAGTCACTAAAGCAGTCAGTCAGTCTCAGTCAGTCAGTCAGTCAGTCTCGGTCAGTCAGTCAGTCAGTCATTCAGTCAGTCAGTCAGTCAGGCAGTCAGTCAGTCGGTCAGTCCTGTCCAGTCAGTTAGTCAGTCAAGCAGTCAGTCAGGTAGTCAACCAGTCAGTCAGTCAGTGTCAGTCAGTCATTTAGTCATTCAGTCAGTCAGTGAAATAGCCAGTCAGAGAGTCAAGCAGTCAGTCAGTCAGTCTCAGTCAGTCAGTTAGTCAGTCAGTCAGTCTCGGTCAGTCAGTGAGTCAGTCAGTCAGTATCAGTCAGTCAGTGAGTCAGTCTGTCAGTCAGGCAGTATCAGTCAGGCAGTAAGACTCCGCTCGACAGAACTCCGATAGCCTAATGGCTAGACCGCTGGTCTTCCAAGCGAGTGGCCTGGGTTCGAGTCCCAGCCGGAGCGAATATCTTCAATGTATATATTTCTTTTCTAATTTGAAAATTCTTTTTTTTTTTCAATTTCTTTCCTTTGCAATTATTGATTATTTATGTAGGGAAGAAAATTCTGAGTCAGTTTAATTTTTCGACACGAAGATTTCAAAGTGTTTAAATAAACAATTACCAAGGTGCATTTTTTGTTTTTATTATATTTAAAACTCCCACCGACAGAGCTCCCATAGACTAATGGCTAGAGTGTTAGGCTTCCAAGCGAGTGGCCCTGGGTTCGAGTCCCAGCCTGAACGAAAATCTTCAATGTATACTTTTAGTTTCTAATTTGAAATTTCTTCTTCTTTTTTTTTTAATTTTTCTCTTTTGCGAATATTGATTATTTATGTAGGGAGAAAAATTCTGAGTCAGTTTAATTATTCGACCTGTAAATTTCAAAGTGTTTGAATCAATAATTACCAAGGTGCATTTTTTGTTTTTATTATATTTAAGACTTCCATCGACAGAGCTCCGATAGCCTAATGGCTAGACCGTTGGGTTCCAAGCGCGTGGTACTGGGTTCGAGTCCCGGCCGGAACGAAAATCTTCCATGTATATATTTCTCTTCTAATTTGAAGATTCTTTTTTTTTTTTCAATTTCTTTCTTTTGCAAATATGGATTATTTATGTACGGAAGAAAATTCTGAGTCAGTTTAATCATTCGACCTTTAGATTTCAAAGATTTTAGATCAATAATTACTAAGGTGCATTTTTTGTTTTTATTATAATTAAGACACCGATCAACAGAGATCCGATAGTATATTGGCGAGAGCGTTGGGCTTCCATGAGTGTCGCCCTGGGTTCAAATCCCAGCCGGAAAGGAAATCTTAAATGCAAATATTTTTTTCTAATTTTATAATTCATTTTTTTTTATTTTTCCCTTTTGCGAAGTCAGTCAGTCAGTCTGACAGTCAATCAGTCAAGCACTCAGTCATTCAGTCTCAGTCAGTCAGTCCAGTCAGTCAGTCACTCAGTCAGTCAGTTAGTCCTTCAGCCAGTCAGTCCAGCAGTCAGTCATTTAGTCTCAGTCAGTCAGTCATTCAGTCAGTCAGTCAGTCAGGCAGTCAGTCAGTCAGTCAGTCGGTCAGTCCTGTGCAGTCAGTTAGTCACTAAAGCAGTCAGTCAGTCTCAGTCAGTCAGTCAGTCAGTCAGTCCAGTCCAGTCTCAGTCAGTCAGTCAGTCAGTCTCGGTCAGTCAGTCAGTCAGTCATTCAGTCAGTCAGTCAGTCAGGCAGTCAGTCAGTCGGTCAGCCTTATTCAGTCAGTCTCAGTCAGTCAGTCAGTCAGCCTTATTCAGTCAGTCTGTCAGTCATCCTTATTCAGTCAGTCTGTCAGTCAGTCAGTCGGTCAGTCCTGTCCAGTCAGTTAGTCGGTCAAGCAGTCAGTCAGGTAGTCAAGCAGTCAGTCAGTCAGTGTCAGTCAGTCATTTAGTCATTCAGTCAGTCAGTGAAATAGCCAGTCAGAGAGTCAAGCAGTCAGTCAGTCAGTCTCAGTCAGTCAGTTAGTCAGTCAGTCAGTCAGTCAGTCAGTCAGTCCAGTCTCAGTCAGTCAGGCAGTTAGTCAGTCAGTGAGTCAGTCAGTCAGTAGCAGTCAGTCAGTGAGTCAGTCTGTCAGTCAGGCAGTATCAGTCAGGCAGTAAGACTCCGCTCGACAGAACTCCGATAGCCTAATGGCTAGACCGCTGGTCTTCCAAGCGAGTGGCCTGGGTTCGAGTCCTAGCCGGAGCGAATATCTTCAATGTATATATTTCTTTTCTAATTTGAAAATTCTTTTTTTTTTCAATTTCTTTCCTTTGCAATTATTGATTATTTATGTAGGGAAGAAAATTCTGAGTCAGTTTAATTTTTCGACACGAAGATTTCAAAGTGTTTAAATAAACAATTACCAAGGTGCATTTTTTGTTTTTATTATATTTAAAACTCCCACCGACAGAGCTCCCATAGACTAATGGCTAGAGTGTTAGGCTTCCAAGCGAGTGGCCCTGGGTTCGAGTCCCAGCCTGAACGAAAATCTTCAATGTATACTTTTAGTTTCTAATTTGAAATTTCTTCTTCTTTTTTTTTAATTTTTCTCTTTTGCGAATATTCATTATTTATGTAGGGAGAAAAATTCTGAGTCAGTTTAACTATTCGACCTGTAAATTTCAAAGTGTTTGAATCAATAATTACCAAGGTGCATTTTTTGTTTTTATTATATTTAAGACTTCCATCGACAGAGCTCCGATAGCCTAATGGCTAGACCGTTGGGTTCCAAGCGCGTGGTACTGGGTTCGAGTCCCGGCCGGAACGAAAATCTTCCATGTATATATTTCTCTTCTAATTTGAAGATTCTTTTTTTTTTTCAATTTCTTTCTTTTGCAAATATGGATTATTTATGTACGGAAGAAAATTCTGAGTCAGTTTAATCATTCGACCTTTAGATTTCAAAGATTTTAGATCAATAATTACTAAGGTGCATTTTTTGTTTTTATTATAATTAAGACACCGATCAACAGAGATCCGATAGTATATTTCCGAGAGCGTTGGGCTTCCATGAGTGTCGCCCTGGGTTCAAATCCCAGCCGGAAAGGAAATCTTAAATGCAAATATTTTTTTCTAATTTTATAATTTTTTTTTTATTTTTCCCTTTTGCGAAGTCAGTCAGTCAGTCTGACAGTCAATCAGTCAAGCACTCAGTCATTCAGTCTCAGTCAGTCAGTCCAGTCAGTCAGTCACTCAGTCAGTCAGTTAGTCTTTCAGCCAGTCAGTCAAGCAGTCAGTCATTTAGTCTCAGTCAGTCAGTCAGTCAGTCAGTCAGTCAGTCAGTCAGTCAGTCAGTCGGTCAGTCCTGTGCAGTCAGTTAGTCACTAAAGCAGTCAGTCAGTCTCAGTCAGTCAGTCAGTCAGTCTCGGTCAGTCAGTCAGTCAGTCATTCAGTCAGTCAGTCAGTCAGGCAGTCAGTCAGTCGGTCAGTCCTGTCCAGTCAGTTAGTCAGTCAAGCAGTCAGTCAGGTAGTCAACCAGTCAGTCAGTCAGTGTCAGTCAGTCATTTAGTCATTCAGTCAGTCAGTGAAATAGCCAGTCAGAGAGTCAAGCAGTCAGTCAGTCAGTCTCAGTCAGTCAGTTAGTCAGTCAGTCAGTCTCGGTCAGTCAGTGAGTCAGTCAGTCAGTATCAGTCAGTCAGTGAGTCAGTCTGTCAGTCAGGCAGTATCAGTCAGGCAGTAAGACTCCGCTCGACAGAACTCCGATAGCCTAATGGCTAGACCGCTGGTCTTCCAAGCGAGTGGCCTGGGTTCGAGTCCCAGCCGGAGCGAATATCTTCAATGTATATATTTCTTTTCTAATTTGAAAATTCTTTTTTTTTTTCAATTTCTTTCCTTTGCAATTATTGATTATTTATGTAGGGAAGAAAATTCTGAGTCAGTTTAATTTTTCGACACGAAGATTTCAAAGTGTTTAAATAAACAATTACCAAGGTGCATTTTTTGTTTTTATTATATTTAAAACTCCCACCGACAGAGCTCCCATAGACTAATGGCTAGAGTGTTAGGCTTCCAAGCGAGTGGCCCTGGGTTCGAGTCCCAGCCTGAACGAAAATCTTCAATGTATACTTTTAGTTTCTAATTTGAAATTTCTTCTTCTTTTTTTTTTTAATTTTTCTCTTTTGCGAATATTGATTATTTATGTAGGGAGAAAAATTCTGAGTCAGTTTAATTATTCGACCTGTAAATTTCAAAGTGTTTGAATCAATAATTACCAAGGTGCATTTTTTGTTTTTATTATATTTAAGACTTCCATCGACAGAGCTCCGATAGCCTAATGGCTAGACCGTTGGGTTCCAAGCGCGTGGTACTGGGTTCGAGTCCCGGCCGGAACGAAAATCTTCCATGTATATATTTCTCTTCTAATTTGAAGATTCTTTTTTTTTTTTCAATTTCTTTCTTTTGCAAATATGGATTATTTATGTACGGAAGAAAATTCTGAGTCAGTTTAATCATTCGACCTTTAGATTTCAAAGATTTTAGATCAATAATTACTAAGGTGCATTTTTTGTTTTTATTATAATTAAGACACCGATCAACAGAGATCCGATAGTATATTGGCGAGAGCGTTGGGCTTCCATGAGTGTCGCCCTGGGTTCAAATCCCAGCCGGAAAGGAAATCTTAAATGCAAATATTTTTTTCTAATTTTATAATTCATTTTTTTTTATTTTTCCCTTTTGCGAAGTCAGTCAGTCAGTCTGACAGTCAATCAGTCAAGCACTCAGTCATTCAGTCTCAGTCAGTCAGTCCAGTCAGTCAGTCACTCAGTCAGTCAGTTAGTCCTTCAGCCAGTCAGTCCAGCAGTCAGTCATTTAGTCTCAGTCAGTCAGTCATTCAGTCAGTCAGTCAGTCAGGCAGTCAGTCAGTCAGTCAGTCGGTCAGTCCTGTGCAGTCAGTTAGTCACTAAAGCAGTCAGTCAGTCTCAGTCAGTCAGTCAGTCAGTCAGTCCAGTCCAGTCTCAGTCAGTCAGTCAGTCAGTCTCGGTCAGTCAGTCAGTCAGTCATTCAGTCAGTCAGTCAATCAGGCAGTCAGTCAGTCGGTCAGCCTTATTCAGTCAGTCTCAGTCAGTCAGTCAGTCAGCCTTATTCAGTCAGTCTGTCAGTCATCCTTATTCAGTCAGTCTGTCAGTCAGTCAGTCGGTCAGTCCTGTCCAGTCAGTTAGTCGGTCAAGCAGTCAGTCAGGTAGTCAAGCAGTCAGTCAGTCAGTGTCAGTCAGTCATTTAGTCATTCAGTCAGTCAGTGAAATAGCCAGTCAGAGAGTCAAGCAGTCAGTCAGTCAGTCTCAGTCAGTCAGTTAGTCAGTCAGTCAGTCAGTCAGTCAGTCAGTCCAGTCTCAGTCAGTCAGGCAGTTAGTCAGTCAGTGAGTCAGTCAGTCAGTAGCAGTCAGTCAGTGAGTCAGTCTGTCAGTCAGGCAGTATCAGTCAGGCAGTAAGACTCCGCTCGACAGAACTCCGATAGCCTAATGGCTAGACCGCTGGTCTTCCAAGCGAGTGGCCTGGGTTCGAGTCCCAGCCGGAGCGAATATCTTCAATGTATATATTTCTTTTCTAATTTGAAAATTCTTTTTTTTTTCAATTTCTTTCCTTTGCAATTATTGATTATTTATGTAGGGAAGAAAATTCTGAGTCAGTTTAATTTTTCGACACGAAGATTTCAAAGTGTTTAAATAAACAATTACCAAGGTGCATTTTTTGTTTTTATTATATTTAAAACTCCCACCGACAGAGCTCCCATAGACTAATGGCTAGAGTGTTAGGCTTCCAAGCGAGTGGCCCTGGGTTCGAGTCCCAGCCTGAACGAAAATCTTCAATGTATACTTTTAGTTTCTAATTTGAAATTTCTTCTTCTTTTTTTTTTAATTTTTCTCTTTTGCGAATATTCATTATTTATGTAGGGAGAAAAATTCTGAGTCAGTTTAACTATTCGACCTGTAAATTTCAAAGTGTTTGAATCAATAATTACCAAGGTGCATTTTTTGTTTTTATTATATTTAAGACTTCCATCGACAGAGCTCCGATAGCCTAATGGCTAGACCGTTGGGTTCCAAGCGCGTGGTACTGGGTTCGAGTCCCGGCCGGAACGAAAATCTTCCATGTATATATTTCTCTTCTAATTTGAAGATTCTTTTTTTTTTTCAATTTCTTTCTTTTGCAAATATGGATTATTTATGTACGGAAGAAAATTCTGAGTCAGTTTAATCATTCGACCTTTAGATTTCAAAGATTTTAGATCAATAATTACTAAGGTGCATTTTTTGTTTTTATTATAATTAAGACACCGATCAACAGAGATCCGATAGTATATTGGCGAGAGCGTTGGGCTTCCATGAGTGTCGCCCTGGGTTCAAATCCCAGCCGGAAAGGAAATCTTAAATGCAAATATTTTTTTCTAATTTTATAATTCTTTTTTTTTATTTTTCCCTTTTGCGAAGTCAGTCAGTCAGTCTGACAGTCAATCAGTCAAGCACTCAGTCATTCAGTCTCAGTCAGTCAGTCCAGTCAGTCAGTCACTCAGTCAGTCAGTTAGTCTTTCAGCCAGTCAGTCAAGCAGTCAGTCATTTAGTCTCAGTCAGTCAGTCAGTCAGTCAGTCAGTCGGTCAGTCCTGTGCAGTCAGTTAGTCACTAAAGCAGTCAGTCAGTCTCAGTCAGTCAGTCAGTCAGTCTCGGTCAGTCAGTCAGTCAGTCATTCAGTCAGTCAGTCAGTCAGGCAGTCAGTCAGTCGGTCAGTCCTGTCCAGTCAGTTAGTCAGTCAAGCAGTCAGTCAGGTAGTCAAGCAGTCAGTCAGTCAGTGTCAGTCAGTCATTTAGTCATTCAGTCAGTCAGTGAAATAATCAGTCAGAGAGTCAAGCAGTCAGTCAGTCAGTCTCAGTCAGTCAGTTAGTCAGTCAGTCAGTCAGTCAGTCAGTCAGTCCAGTCTCAGTCAGTCAGGCAGTTAGTCAGTCAGTCTCGGTCAGTCAGTGAGTCAGTCAGTCAGTATCAGTCAGTCAGTGAGTCAGTCTGTCAGTCAGGCAGTCAGTCAGTCAGTCAGTCGGTCAGTCCTGTGCAGTCAGTTAGTCACTAAAGCAGTCAGTCAGTCTCAGTCAGTCAGTCAGTCAGTCAGTCCAGTCCAGTCTCAGTCAGTCAGTCAGTCAGTCTCGGTCAGTCCGTCAGTCAGTCATTCAGTCAGTCAGTCAGTCAGGCAGTCAGTCAGTCGCTCAGCCTTATTCAGTCAGTCTGTCAGTCAGTCAGTCAGTCAGGTAGTCAAGCAGTCAGTCAGTCAGTGTCAGTCAGTCATTTAGTCATTCAGTCAGTCAGTGAAATAGCCAGTCAGAGAGTCAAGCAGTCAGTCAGTCAGTCTCAGTCAGTCAGTTAGTCAGTCAGTCAGTCCAGTCTCAGTCAGTCAGGCAGTTAGTCAGTCAGTCTCGGTCAGTCAGTGAGTCAGTCAGTCAGTATCAGTCAGTCAGTGAGTCAGTCTGTCAGTCAGGCAGTATCAGTCAGGCAGTAAGACTCCGCTCGACAGAACTCCGATAGCCTAATGGCTAGACCGCTGGTCTTCCAAGCGAGTGGCCTGGGTTCGAGTCCCAGCCGGAGCGAATATCTTCAATGTATATATTTCTTTTCTAATTTGAAAATTCTTTTTTTTTCAATTTCTTTCCTTTGCAATTATTGATTATTTATGTAGGGAAGAAAATTCTGAGTCAGTTTAATTTTTCGACACGAAGATTTCAAAGTGTTTAAATAAACAATTACCAAGGTGCATTTTTTGTTTTTATTATATTTAAAACTCCCACCGACAGAGCTCCCATAGACTAATGGCTAGAGTGTTAGGCTTCCAAGCGAGTGGCCCTGGGTTCGAGTCCCAGCCTGAACGAAAATCTTCAATGTATACTTTTAGTTTCTAATTTGAAATTTCTTCTTCTTTTTTTTTAATTTTTCTCTTTTGCGAATATTGATTATTTATGTAGGGAGAAAAATTCTGAGTCAGTTTAATTATTCGACCTGTAAATTTCAAAGTGTTTGAATCAATAATTACCAAGGTGCATTTTTTGTTTTTATTATATTTAAGACTTCCATCGACAGAGCTCCGATAGCCTACTGGCTAGACCGTTGGGTTCCTAGCGCGTGGTACTGGGTTCGAGTCCCGGCCGGAAAGGAAATCTTAAATGCAAATATTTTTTTCTAATTTTATAATTCTTTTTTTTTTATTTTTCCCTTTTGCGAAGTCAGTCAGTCAGTCTGACAGTCGATCAGTCAAGCACTCAGTCATTCAGTCTCAGTCAGTCAGTCCAGTCAGTCAGTCACTCAGTCAGTCAGTTAGTCCTTCAGCCAGTCAGTCAAGCAGTCAGTCATTTAGTCGCAGTCAGTCAGTCATTCAGTCAGTCAGTCAGGCAGTCAGTCAGTCAGTCAGTCGAACAGTCCTGTGCAGTTAGTTAGTCACTAAAGCTGTCAGTCAGTCTCAGTCAGTCAGTCAGTCAGTCAGTCAGTCTCGGTCAGTCAGTCAGTCAGTCATTCAGTCAGTCAGTCAGTCAGGCAGTCAGTCAGTCGGTCAGCCTTATTCAGTCAGTCAGGCAGTCAGTCAGTCGGTCAGCCTTATTCAGTCAGTCTGTCAGTCATCCTTATTCAGTCAGTCTGTCAGTCAGTCAGTCGGTCAGTCCTGTCCAGTCAGTTAGTCAGTCAAGCAGTCAGTCAGGTAGTCAAGCAGTCAGTCAGTCAGTGTCAGTCAGTCATTTAGTCATTCAGTCAGTCAGTGAAATAGCCAGTCAGAGAGTCAAGCAGTCAGTCAGTCAGTCTCAGTCAGTCAGTTAGTCAGTCAGTCAGTCAGTCAGTCCAGTCTCAGTCAGTCAGGCAGTTAGTCAGTCAGTCTCGGTCAGTCAGTATCAGTCAGTCAGTGAGTCAGTCTGTCAGTCAGGCAGTATCAGTCAGGCAGTAAGACTCCGCTCGACAGAACTCCGATACCCTAATGGCTAGACCGCTGGTCTTCCAAGCGAGTGGCCTGGGTTCGAGTCCCAGCCGGAGCGAATATCTTCAATGTATATATTTCTTTTCTAATTTGAAAATTCTTTTTTTTTTCAATTTCTTTCTTTTGCAAATATGGATTATTTATGTACGGAAGAAAATTCTGAGTCAGTTTAATCATTCGACCTTTAGATTTCAAAGATTTTAGATCAATAATTACTAAGGTGCATTTTTTGTTTTTATTATAATTAAGACACCGATCAACAGAGATCCGATAGTATATTGGCGAGAGCGTTGGGCTTCTATGAGTGTCGCCCTGGGTTCAAATCCCAGCCGGAAAGGAAATCTTAAATGCAAATATTTTTTTCTAATTTTATAATTCTTTTTTTTATTTTTCCCTTTTGCGAAGTCAGTCAGTCAGTCTGACAGTCAATCAGTCAAGCACTCAGTCATTCAGTCTCAGTCAGTCAGTCCAGTCAGTCAGTCACTCAGTCAGTCAGTTAGTCTTTCAGCCAGTCAGTCAAGCAGTCAGTCATTTAGTCTCAGTCAGTCAGTCATTCAGTCAGTCAGTCAGTCAGTCAGTCAGTCAGTCAGTCAGTCGGTCAGTCCTGTGCAGTCAGTTAGTCACTAAAGCAGTCAGTCAGTCTCAGTCAGTCAGTCAGTCAGTCTCGGTCAGTCAGTCAGTCAGTCATTCAGTCAGTCAGTCAGTCAGGCAGTCAGTCAGTCGGTCAGTCCTGTCCAGTCAGTTAGTCAGTCAAGCAGTCAGTCAGGTAGTCAAGCAGTCAGTCAGTCAGTGTCAGTCAGTCATTTAGTCATTCAGTCAGTCAGTGAAATAGCCAGTCAGAGAGTCAAGCAGTCAGTCAGTCAGTCTCAGTCAGTCAGTTAGTCAGTCAGTCAGTCAGTCAGTCAGTCAGTCCAGTCTCAGTCAGTCAGGCAGTTAGTCAGTCAGTCTCGGTCAGTCAGTGAGTCAGTCAGTCAGTATCAGTCAGTCAGTGAGTCAGTCTGTCAGTCAGGCAGTATCAGTCAGGCAGTAAGACTCCGCTCGACAGAACTCCGATAGCCTAATGGCTAGACCGCTGGTCTTCCAAGCGAGTGGCCTGGGTTCGAGTCCCAGCCGGAGCGAATATCTTCAATGTATATATTTCTTTTGTAATATGAAAAATTTTTTTTTTCAATTTCTTTCCTTTGCAATTATTGATTATTTATGTAGGGAAGAAAATTCTGAGTCAGTTTAATTTTTCGACACGAAGATTTCAAAGTGTTTAAATAAACAATTACCAAGGTGCATTTTTTGTTTTTATTATATTTAAAACTCCCACCGACAGAGCTCCCATAGACTAATGGCTAGAGTGTTAGACTTCCAAGCGAGTGGCCCTGGGTTCGAGTCCCAGCCTGAACGAAAATCTTCAATGTATACTTTTAGTTTCTAATTTGAAATTTATTCTTCTTTTTTTTTAATTTTTCTCTTTTGCGCATATTGATTATTTATGTAGGGAGAAAAATTCTGAGTCAGTTTAATTATTCGACCTGTAAATTTCAAAGTGTTTGAATCAATAATTACCAAGGTGCATTTTTTGTTTTTATTATATTTAAGACTTCCATTGACAGAGCTCCGATAGCCTGATGGCTAGACCGTTGGGTTCCTAGCGCGTGGTACTGGGTTCGAGTCCCGGCCGGAAAGGAAATCTTAAATGCAAATATTTTTTTCTAATTTTATAATTCTTTTTTTTTTATTTTTCCCTTTTGCGAAGTCAGTCAGTCAGTCTGACAGTCAATCAGTCAAGCACTCAGTCATTCAGTCTCAGTCAGTCAGTCCAGTCAGTCAGTCACTCAGTCAGTCAGTTAGTCCTTCAGCCAGTCAGTCAAGCAGTCAGTCATTTAGTCTCAGTCAGTCAGTCATTCAGTCAGTCAGTCAGTCAGGCAGTCAGTCAGTCAGTCAGTCGGTCAGTCCTGTGCAGTCAAATAGTCACTACAGCAGTCAGTCAGTCTCAGTCAGTCAGTCAGTCCAGTCCAGTCTCAGTCAGTCAGTCAGTCAGTCTCGGTCAGTCAGTCAGTCAGTCATTCAGTCAGTTAGTCAGTCAGTCAGTCAGTCAGTCAGTCAGTCCAGTCTCAGTCAGTCAGGCAGTTAGTCAGTCAGTCTCGGTCAGTCAGTGAGTCAGTCAGTCAGTATCAGTCAGTCAGTGAGTCAGTCTGTCAGTCAGGCAGTATCAGTCAGGCAGTAAGACTCCGCTCGACAGAACTCCGATAGCCTAATGGCTAGACCGCTGGTCTTCCAAGCGAGTGGCCTGGGTTCGAGTCCCAGCCGGAGCGAATATCTTCAATGTATATATTTCTTTTCTAATTTGAAAATTCTTTTTTTTTTCAATTTCTTTCCTTTGCAATTATTGATTATTTATGTATTGAAGAAAATTCTGAGTCAGTTTAATTTTTCGACACGAAGATTTCAAAGTGTTTAAATAAACGATTACCAAGGTGCATTTTTTGTTTTTATTATATTTAAAACTCCCACCGACAGAGCTCCCATAGACTAATGGCTAGAGTGTTAGGCTTCCAAGCGAGTGGCCCTGGGTTCGAGTCCCAGCCTGAACGAAAATCTTCAATGTATACTTTTAGTTTCTAATTTGAAATTACTTCTTCTTTTTTTTTTAATTTTTCTCTTTTGCGAATATTGATTATTTATGTAGGGAGAAAAATTCTGAGTCAGTTTAATTATTGGACCTGTAAATTTCAAAGTGTTTGAATCAATAATTACCAAGGTGCATTTTTTGTTTTTATTATATTTAAGACTTCCATCGACAGAGCTCCGATAGCCTAATGGCTAGACCGTTGGGTTCCTAGCGCGTGGTACTTGGTTCGAGTCCTGGCCGAAAAGGAAATCTTAAATGCAAATATTTTTTTCTAATTTTATAATTCTTTTTTTTTATTTTTCCCTTTTGCGAAGTCAGTCAGTCAGTCTGACAGTCAATCAGTTAAGCACTCAGTCATTCAGTCTCAGTCAGTCAGTCCAGTCAGTCAGTCACTCAGTCAGTCAGTTAGTCCTTCAGCCAGTCAGTCAAGCAGTCAGTCATTTAGTCTCAGTTAGTCAGTCATTCATTCAGTCAGTCAGTCAGGCAGTCAGTCAGTCAGTCAGTCGGTCAGTCCTGTGCAGTCAGTTAGTCACTAAAGCAGTCAGTCAGTCTCAGTCAGTCAGTCAGTCAGTCAGTCAGTCCAGTCCAGTCTCAGTCAGTCAGTCAGTCAGTCTCGGTCAGTCAGTCAGTCAGTCATTCAGTCAGTCAGTCAGTCAGGCCGTCAGTCAGTCGGTCAGCCTTATTCAGTCAGTCTCTCAGTCAGTCAGTCAGTCAGCCTTATTCAGTCAGTCTGTCAGTCATCCTTATTCAGTCAGTCTGTCAGTCAGTCAGTCTGTCAGTCATCCTTATTCAGTCAGTCTGTCAGTCAGTCAGTCGGTCAGTCCTGTCCAGTCAGTTAATCAGTCAAGCAGTCAGTCAGGTAGTCAAGCAGTCAGTCAGTCAGTGTCAGTCAGTCATTTAGTCATTCAGTCAGTCAGTGAAATAGCCAGTCAGAGAGTCAAGCAGTCAGTCAGTCAGTCTCAGTCAGTCAGTTAGTCAGTCAGTCAGTCAGTCAGTCAGTCAGTCCAGTCTCAGTCAGTCAGGCAGTTAGTCAGTCAGTCTCGGTCAGTCAGTGAGTCAGTCAGTCAGTATCAGTCAGTCAGTGAGTCAGTCTGTCAGTCAGGCAGTAACAGTCAGGCAGTAAGACTCCGCTCGACAGAACTCCGATAGCCTAATGGCTAGACCGCTGGTCTTCCAAGCGAGTGGCCTGGGTTCGAGTCCCAGCCGGAGCGAATATCTTCAATGTATATATTTCTTTTCTAATTTGAAAATTCTTTTTTTTTTCAATTTCTTTCCTTTGCAATTATTGATTATTTATGTAGGGAAGAAAATTCTGAGTCAGTTTAATTTTTCGACACGAAGATTTCAAAGTGTTTAAATAAACAATTACCAAGGTGCATTTTTTGTTTTTATTATATTTAAAACTCCCACCGACAGAGCTCCCATAGACTAATGGCTAGAGTGTTAGGCTTCCAAGCGAGTGGCCCTGGGTTCGAGTCCCAGCCTGAACGAAAATCTTCAATGTATACTTTTAGTTTCTAATTTGAAATTTCTTCTTCTTTTTTTTTTTAATTTTTCTCTTTTGCGAATATTGATTATTTATGTAGGGAGAAAAATTCTGAGTCAGTTTAATTATTCGACCTGTAAATTTCAAAGTGTTTGAATCAATAATTACCAAGGTGCATTTTTTGTTTTTATTATATTTAAGACTTCCATCGACAGAGCTCCGATAGCCTAATGGCTAGACCGTTGGGTTCCAAGCGCGTGGTACTGGGTTCGAGTCCCGGCCGGAACGAATATCTTCCATGTATATATTTCTCTTTTAATTTGAAGATTCTTTTTTTTTTTTTCAATTTCTTTCTTTTGCAAATATGGATTATTTATGTACGGAAGAAAATTCTGAGTCAGTTTAATCATTCGACCTTTAGATTTCAAAGATTTTAGATCAATAATTACTAAGGTGCATTTTTTGTTTTTATTATAATTAAGACACCGATCAACAGAGATCCGATAGTATATTGGCGAGAGCGTTGGGCTTCCATGAGTGTCGCCCTGGGTTCAAATCCCAGCCGGAAAGGAAATCTTAAATGCAAATATTTTTTTCTAATTTTATAATTCTTTTTTTTTATTTTTCCCTTTTGCGAAGTCAGTCAGTCAGTCTGACAGTCAATCAGTCAAGCACTCAGTCATTCAGTCTCAGTCAGTCAGTCCAGTCAGTCAGTCACTCAGTCAGTCAGTTAGTCCTTCAGCCAGTCAGTCCAGCAGTCAGTCATTTAGTCTCAGTCAGTCAGTCATTCAGTCAGTCAGTCAGTCAGGCAGTCAGTCAGTCAGTCAGTCGGTCAGTCCTGTGCAGTCAGTTAGTCACTAAAGCAGTCAGTCAGTCTCAGTCAGTCAGTCAGTCAGTCAGTCCAGTCCAGTCTCAGTCAGTCAGTCAGTCAGTCTCGGTCAGTCAGTCAGTCAGTCATTCAGTCAGTCAGTCAGTCAGGCAGTCAGTCAGTCGGTCAGCCTTATTCAGTCAGTCTGTCAGTCAGTCAGTCAGTCAGGTAGTCAAGCAGTCAGTCAGTCAGTGTCAGTCAGTCATTTAGTCATTCAGTCAGTCAGTGAAATAGCCAGTCAGAGAGTCAAGCAGTCAGTCAGTCAGTCTCAGTCAGTCAGTTAGTCAGTCAGTCAGTCAGTCAGTCCAGTCTCAGTCAGTCAGGCAGTTAGTCAGTCAGTCTCGGTCAGTCAGTGAGTCAGTCAGTCAGTATCAGTCAGTCAGTGAGTCAGTCTGTCAGTCAGGCAGTATCAGTCAGGCAGTAAGACTCCGCTCGACAGAACTCCGATAGCCTAATGGCTAGACCGCTGGTCTTCCAAGCGAGTGGCCTGGGTTCGAGTCCCAGCCGGAGCGAATATCTTCAATGTATATATTTCTTTTCTAATTTGAAAATTCTTTTTTTTTCAATTTCTTTCCTTTGCAATTATTGATTATTTATGTAGGGAAGAAAATTCTGAGTCAGTTTAATTTTTCGACACGAAGATTTCAAAGTGTTTAAATAAACAATTACCAAGGTGCATTTTTTGTTTTTATTATATTTAAAACTCCCACCGACAGAGCTCCCATAGACTAATGGCTAGAGTGTTAGGCTTCCAAGCGAGTGGCCCTGGGTTCGAGTCCCAGCCTGAACGAAAATCTTCAATGTATACTTTTAGTTTCTAATTTGAAATTTCTTCTTCTTTTTTTTTAATTTTTCTCTTTTGCGAATATTGATTATTTATGTAGGGAGAAAAATTCTGAGTCAGTTTAATTATTCGACCTGTAAATTTCAAAGTGTTTGAATCAATAATTACCAAGGTGCATTTTTTGTTTTTATTATATTTAAGACTTCCATCGACAGAGCTCCGATAGCCTAATGGCTAGACCGTTGGGTTCCTAGCGCGTGGTACTGGGTTCGAGTCCCGGCCGGAAAGGAAATCTTAAATGCAAATATTTTTTTCTAATTTTATAATTCTTTTTTTTTTTATTTTTCCCTTTTGCGAAGTCAGTCAGTCAGTCTGACAGTCGATCAGTCAAGCACTCAGTCATTCAGTCTCAGTCAGTCAGTCCAGTCAGTCAGTCACTCAGTCAGTCAGTTAGTCCTTCAGCCAGTCAGTCAAGCAGTCAGTCATTTAGTCGCAGTCAGTCAGTCATTCAGTCAGTCAGTCAGGCAGTCAGTCAGTCAGTCAGTCGAACAGTCCTGTGCAGTTAGTTAGTCACTAAAGCAGTCAGTCAGTCTCAGTCAGTCAGTCAGTCAGTCTCGGTCAGTCAGTCAGTCAGTCATTCAGTCAGTCAGTCAGTCAGGCAGTCAGTCAGTCGGTCAGCCTTATTCAGTCAGTCAGGCAGTCAGTCAGTCGGTCAGCCTTATTCAGTCAGTCTGTCAGTCATCCTTATTCAGTCAGTCTGTCAGTCAGTCAGTCGGTCAGTCCTGTCCAGTCAGTTAGTCAGTCAAGCAGTCAGTCAGGTAGTCAAGCAGTCAGTCAGTCAGTGTCAGTCAGTCATTTAGTCATTCAGTCAGTCAGTGAAATAGCCAGTCAGAGAGTCAAGCAGTCAGTCAGTCTGTCTCAGTCAGTCAGTTAGTCAGTCAGTCAGTCAGTCAGTCAGTCAGTCCAGTCTCAGTCAGTCAGGCAGTTAGTCAGTCAGTCTCGGTCAGTCAGTATCAGTCAGTCAGTGAGTCAGTCTGTCAGTCAGGCAGTATCAGTCAGGCAGTAAGACTCCGCTCGACAGAACTCCGATAGCCTAATGGCTAGACCGCTGGTCTTCCAAGCGAGTGGCCTGGGTTCGAGTCCCAGCCGGAGCGAATATCTTCAATGTATATATTTCTTTTCTAATTTGAAAATTCTTTTTTTTTTCAATTTCTTTCCTTTGCAATTATTGATTATTTATGTAGGGAAGAAAATTCTGAGTCAGTTTAATTTTTCGACACGAAGATTTCAAAGTGTTTAAATAAACAATTACCAAGGTGCATTTTTTGTTTTTATTATATTTAAAACTCCCACCGACAGAGCTCCCATAGACTAATGGCTAGAGTGTTAGGCTTCCAAGCGAGTGGCCCTGGGTTCGAGTCCCAGCCTGAACGAAAATCTTCAATGTATACTTTTAGTTTCTAATTTGAAATTTCTTCTTCTTTTTTTTTAATTTTTCTCTTTTGCGCATATTGATTATTTATGTAGGGAGAAAAATTCTGAGTCAGTTTAATTATTCGACCTGTAAATTTCAAAGTGTTTGAATCAATAATTACCAAGGTGCATTTTTTGTTTTTATTATATTTAAGACTTCCATTGACAGAGCTCCGATAGCCTGATGGCTAGACCATTGGGTTCCTAGCGCGTGGTACTGGGTTCGAGTCCCGGCCGGAAAGGAAATCTTAAATGCAAATATTTTTTTCTAATTTTATAATTCTTTTTTTTTTATTTTTCCCTTTTGCGAAGTCAGTCAGTCAGTCTGACAGTCAATCAGTCAAGCACTCAGTCATTCAGTCTCAGTCAGTCAGTCCAGTCAGTCAGTCACTCAGTCAGTCAGTTAGTCCTTCAGCCAGTCAGTCAAGCAGTCAGTCATTTAGTCTCAGTCAGTCAGTCATTCAGTCAGTCAGTCAGTCAGGCAGTCAGTCAGTCAGTCAGTCGGTCAGTCCTGTGCAGTCAAATAGTCACTACAGCAGTCAGTCAGTCTCAGTCAGTCAGTCAGTCAGTCAGTCCAGTCCAGTCTCAGTCAGTCAGTCAGTCAGTCTCGGTCAGTCAGTCAGTCAGTCATTCAGTCAGTTAGTCAGTCAGTCAGTCAGTCAGTCAGTCAGTCCAGTCTCAGTCAGCCAGGCAGTTAGTCAGTCAGTCTCGGTCAGTCAGTGAGTCAGTCAGTCAGTATCAGTCAGTCAGTGAGTCAGTCTGTCAGTCAGGCAGTATCAGTCAGGCAGTAAGACTCCGCTCGACAGAACTCCGATAGCCTAATGGCTAGACCGCTGGTCTTCCAAGCGAGTGGCCTGGGTTCGAGTCCCAGCCGGAGCGAATATCTTCAATGTATATATTTCTTTTCTAATTTGAAAATTCTTTTTTTTTTCAATTTCTTTCCTTTGCAATTATTGATTATTTATGTATTGAAGAAAATTCTGAGTCAGTTTAATTTTTCGACACGAAGATTTCAAAGTGTTTAAATAAACGATTACCAAGGTGCATTTTTTGTTTTTATTATATTTAAAACTCCCACCGACAGAGCTCCCATAGAATAATGGCTAGAGTGTTAGGCTTCCAAGCGAGTGGCCCTGGGTTCGAGTCCCAGCCTGAACGAAAATCTTCAATGTATACTTTTAGTTTCTAATTTGAAATTACTTCTTCTTTTTTTTTTAATTTTTCTCTTTTGCGAATATTGATTATTTATGTAGGGAGAAAAATTCTGAGTCAGTTTAATTATTGGACCTGTAAATTTCAAAGTGTTTGAATCAATAATTACCAAGGTGCATTTTTTGTTTTTATTATATTTAAGACTTCCATCGACAGAGCTCCGATAGCCTAATGGCTAGACCGTTGGGTTCCTAGCGCGTGGTACTTGGTTCGAGTCCTGGCCGAAAAGGAAATCTTAAATGCAAATATTTTTTTCTAATTTTATAATTCTTTTTTTTTTATTTTTCCCTTTTGCGAAGTCAGTCAGTCAGTCTGACAGTCAATCAGTCAAGCACTCAGTCATTCAGTCTCAGTCAGTCAGTCCAGTCAGTCAGTCACTCAGTCAGTCAGTTAGTCCTTCAGCCAGTCAGTCAAGCAGTCAGTCATTTAGTCTCAGTCAGACAGTCATTCATTCAGTCAGTCAGTCAGGCAGTCAGTCAGTCAGTCAGTCGGTCAGTCCTGTGCAGTCAGTTAGTCACTAAAGCAGTCAGTCAGTCTCAGTCAGTCAGTCATTTAGTCATTCAGTCAGTCAGTGAAATAGCCAGTCAGAGAGTCAAGCAGTCAGTCAGTCAGTCTCAGTCAGTCAGTTAGTCAGTCAGTCAGTCAGTCAGTCAGTCAGTCCAGTCTCAGTCAGTCAGGCAGTTAGTCAGTCAGTCTCGGTCAGTCAGTGAGTCAGTCAGTCAGTATCAGTCAGTCAGTGAGTCAGTCTGTCAGTCAGGCAGTAACAGTCAGGCAGTAAGACTCCGCTCGACAGAACTCCGATAGCCTAATGGCTAGACCGCTGGTCTTCCAAGCGAGTGGCCTGGGTTCGAGTCCCAGCCGGAGCGAATATCTTCAATGTATATATTTCTTTTCTAATTTGAAAATTCTTTTTTTTTTCAATTTCTTTCCTTTGCAATTATTGATTATTTATGTAGGGAAGAAAATTCTGAGTCAGTTTAATTTTTCGACACGAAGATTTCAAAGTGTTTAAATAAACAATTACCAAGGTGCATTTTTTGTTTTTATTATATTTAAAACTCCCACCGACAGAGCTCCCATAGACTAATGGCTAGAGTGTTAGGCTTCCAAGCGAGTGGCCCTGGGTTCGAGTCCCAGCCTGAACGAAAATCTTCAATGTATACTTTTAGTTTCTAATTTGAAATTTCTTCTTCTTTTTTTTTTTAATTTTTCTCTTTTGCGAATATTGATTATTTATGTAGGGAGAAAAATTCTGAGTCAGTTTAATTATTCGACCTGTAAATTTCAAAGTGTTTGAATCAATAATTACCAAGGTGCATTTTTTGTTTTTATTATATTTAAGACTTCCATCGACAGAGCTCCGATAGCCTAATGGCTAGACCGTTGGGTTCCAAGCGCGTGGTACTGGGTTCGAGTCCCGGCCGGAACGAATATCTTCCATGTATATATTTCTCTTTTAATTTGAAGATTCTTTTTTTTTTTTTCAATTTCTTTCTTTTGCAAATATGGATTATTTATGTACGGAAGAAAATTCTGAGTCAGTTTAATCATTCGACCTTTAGATTTCAAAGATTTTAGATCAATAATTACTAAGGTGCATTTTTTGTTTTTATTATAATTAAGACACCGATCAACAGAGATCCGATAGTATATTGGCGAGAGCGTTGGGCTTCCATGAGTGTCGCCCTGGGTTCAAATCCCAGCCGGAAAGGAAATCTTAAATGCAAATATTTTTTTCTAATTTTATAATTCTTTTTTTTTATTTTTCCCTTTTGCGAAGTCAGTCAGTCAGTCTGACAGTCAATCAGTCAAGCACTCAGTCATTCAGTCTCAGTCAGTCAGTCCAGTCAGTCAGTCACTCAGTCAGTCAGTTAGTCCTTCAGCCAGTCAGTCCAGCAGTCAGTCATTTAGTCTCAGTCAGTCAGTCATTCAGTCAGTCAGTCAGTCAGGCAGTCAGTCAGTCAGTCAGTCGGTCAGTCCTGTGCAGTCAGTTAGTCACTAAAGCAGTCAGTCAGTCTCAGTCAGTCAGTCAGTCAGTCAGTCCAGTCCAGTCTCAGTCAGTCAGTCAGTCAGTCTCGGTCAGTCAGTCAGTCAGTCATTCAGTCAGTCAGTCAGTCAGGCAGTCAGTCAGTCGGTCAGCCTTATTCAGTCAGTCTGTCAGTCAGTCAGTCAGTCAGGTAGTCAAGCAGTCAGTCAGTCAGTGTCAGTCAGTCATTTAGTCATTCAGTCAGTCAGTGAAATAGCCAGTCAGAGAGTCAAGCAGTCAGTCAGTCAGTCTCAGTCAGTCAGTTAGTCAGTCAGTCAGTCAGTCAGTCCAGTCTCAGTCAGTCAGGCAGTTAGTCAGTCAGTCTCGGTCAGTCAGTGAGTCAGTCAGTCAGTATCAGTCAGTCAGTGAGTCAGTCTGTCAGTCAGGCAGTATCAGTCAGGCAGTAAGACTCCGCTCGACAGAACTCCGATAGCCTAATGGCTAGACCGCTGGTCTTCCAAGCGAGTGGCCTGGGTTCGAGTCCCAGCCGGAGCGAATATCTTCAATGTATATATTTCTTTTCTAATTTGAAAATTCTTTTTTTTTCAATTTCTTTCCTTTGCAATTATTGATTATTTATGTAGGGAAGAAAATTCTGAGTCAGTTTAATTTTTCGACACGAAGATTTCAAAGTGTTTAAATAAACAATTACCAAGGTGCATTTTTTGTTTTTATTATATTTAAAACTCCCACCGACAGAGCTCCCATAGACTAATGGCTAGAGTGTTAGGCTTCCAAGCGAGTGGCCCTGGGTTCGAGTCCCAGCCTGAACGAAAATCTTCAATGTATACTTTTAGTTTCTAATTTGAAATTTCTTCTTCTTTTTTTTTAATTTTTCTCTTTTGCGAATATTGATTATTTATGTAGGGAGAAAAATTCTGAGTCAGTTTAATTATTCGACCTGTAAATTTCAAAGTGTTTGAATCAATAATTACCAAGGTGCATTTTTTGTTTTTATTATATTTAAGACTTCCATCGACAGAGCTCCGATAGCCTAATGGCTAGACCGTTGGGTTCCTAGCGCGTGGTACTGGGTTCGAGTCCCGGCCGGAAAGGAAATCTTAAATGCAAATATTTTTTTCTAATTTTATAATTCTTTTTTTTTTTATTTTTCCCTTTTGCGAAGTCAGTCAGTCAGTCTGACAGTCGATCAGTCAAGCACTCAGTCATTCAGTCTCAGTCAGTCAGTCCAGTCAGTCAGTCACTCAGTCAGTCAGTTAGTCCTTCAGCCAGTCAGTCAAGCAGTCAGTCATTTAGTCGCAGTCAGTCAGTCATTCAGTCAGTCAGTCAGGCAGTCAGTCAGTCAGTCAGTCGAACAGTCCTGTGCAGTTAGTTAGTCACTAAAGCAGTCAGTCAGTCTCAGTCAGTCAGTCAGTCAGTCTCGGTCAGTCAGTCAGTCAGTCATTCAGTCAGTCAGTCAGTCAGGCAGTCAGTCAGTCGGTCAGCCTTATTCAGTCAGTCAGGCAGTCAGTCAGTCGGTCAGCCTTATTCAGTCAGTCTGTCAGTCAGTCAGTCGGTCAGTCCTGTCCAGTCAGTTAGTCAGTCAAGCAGTCAGTCAGGTAGTCAAGCAGTCAGTCAGTCAGTGTCAGTCAGTCATTTAGTCATTCAGTCAGTCAGTGAAATAGCCAGTCAGAGAGTCAAGCAGTCAGTCAGTCTGTCTCAGTCAGTCAGTTAGTCAGTCAGTCAGTCAGTCAGTCAGTCAGTCCAGTCTCAGTCAGTCAGGCAGTTAGTCAGTCAGTCTCGGTCAGTCAGTATCAGTCAGTCAGTGAGTCAGTCTGTCAGTCAGGCAGTATCAGTCAGGCAGTAAGACTCCGCTCGACAGAACTCCGATAGCCTAATGGCTAGACCGCTGGTCTTCCAAGCGAGTGGCCTGGGTTCGAGTCCCAGCCGGAGCGAATATCTTCAATGTATATATTTCTTTTCTAATTTGAAAATTCTTTTTTTTTTCAATTTCTTTCCTTTGCAATTATTGATTATTTATGTAGGGAAGAAAATTCTGAGTCAGTTTAATTTTTCGACACGAAGATTTCAAAGTGTTTAAATAAACAATTACCAAGGTGCATTTTTTGTTTTTATTATATTTAAAACTCCCACCGACAGAGCTCCCATAGACTAATGGCTAGAGTGTTAGGCTTCCAAGCGAGTGGCCCTGGGTTCGAGTCCCAGCCTGAACGAAAATCTTCAATGTATACTTTTAGTTTCTAATTTGAAATTTCTTCTTCTTTTTTTTTAATTTTTCTCTTTTGCGCATATTGATTATTTATGTAGGGAGAAAAATTCTGAGTCAGTTTAATTATTCGACCTGTAAATTTCAAAGTGTTTGAATCAATAATTACCAAGGTGCATTTTTTGTTTTTATTATATTTAAGACTTCCATTGACAGAGCTCCGATAGCCTGATGGCTAGACCATTGGGTTCCTAGCGCGTGGTACTGGGTTCGAGTCCCGGCCGGAAAGGAAATCTTAAATGCAAATATTTTTTTCTAATTTTATAATTCTTTTTTTTTATTTTTCCCTTTTGCGAAGTCAGTCAGTCAGTCTGACAGTCAATCAGTCAAGCACTCAGTCATTCAGTCTCAGTCAGTCAGTCCAGTCAGTCAGTCACTCAGTCAGTCAGTTAGTCCTTCAGCCAGTCAGTCAAGCAGTCAGTCATTTAGTCTCAGTCAGTCAGTCATTCAGTCAGTCAGTCAGTCAGGCAGTCAGTCAGTCAGTCAGTCGGTCAGTCCTGTGCAGTCAAATAGTCACTACAGCAGTCAGTCAGTCTCAGTCAGTCAGTCAGTCAGTCAGTCCAGTCCAGTCTCAGTCAGTCAGTCAGTCAGTCTCGGTCAGTCAGTCAGTCAGTCATTCAGTCAGTTAGTCAGTCAGTCAGTCAGTCAGTCAGTCAGTCCAGTCTCAGTCAGCCAGGCAGTTAGTCAGTCAGTCTCGGTCAGTCAGTGAGTCAGTCAGTCAGTATCAGTCAGTCAGTGAGTCAGTCTGTCAGTCAGGCAGTATCAGTCAGGCAGTAAGACTCCGCTCGACAGAACTCCGATAGCCTAATGGCTAGACCGCTGGTCTTCCAAGCGAGTGGCCTGGGTTCGAGTCCCAGCCGGAGCGAATATCTTCAATGTATATATTTCTTTTCTAATTTGAAAATTCTTTTTTTTTTCAATTTCTTTCCTTTGCAATTATTGATTATTTATGTATTGAAGAAAATTCTGAGTCAGTTTAATTTTTCGACACGAAGATTTCAAAGTGTTTAAATAAACGATTACCAAGGTGCATTTTTTGTTTTTATTATATTTAAAACTCCCACCGACAGAGCTCCCATAGAATAATGGCTAGAGTGTTAGGCTTCCAAGCGAGTGGCCCTGGGTTCGAGTCCCAGCCTGAACGAAAATCTTCAATGTATACTTTTAGTTTCTAATTTGAAATTACTTCTTCTTTTTTTTTTAATTTTTCTCTTTTGCGAATATTGATTATTTATGTAGGGAGAAAAATTCTGAGTCAGTTTAATTATTGGACCTGTAAATTTCAAAGTGTTTGAATCAATAATTACCAAGGTGCATTTTTTGTTTTTATTATATTTAAGACTTCCATCGACAGAGCTCCGATAGCCTAATGGCTAGACCGTTGGGTTCCTAGCGCGTGGTACTTGGTTCGAGTCCTGGCCGAAAAGGAAATCTTAAATGCAAATATTTTTTTCTAATTTTATAATTCTTTTTTTTTTATTTTTCCCTTTTGCGAAGTCAGTCAGTCAGTCTGACAGTCAATCAGTCAAGCACTCAGTCATTCAGTCTCAGTCAGTCAGTCCAGTCAGTCAGTCACTCAGTCAGTCAGTTAGTCCTTCAGCCAGTCAGTCAAGCAGTCAGTCATTTAGTCTCAGTCAGACAGTCATTCATTCAGTCAGTCAGTCAGGCAGTCAGTCAGTCAGTCAGTCGGTCAGTCCTGTGCAGTCAGTTAGTCACTAAAGCAGTCAGTCAGTCTCAGTCAGTCAGTCAGTCAGTCAGTCCAGTCCAGTCTCAGTCAGTCAGTCAGTCAGTCTCGGTCAGTCAGTCAGTCAGTCATTCAGTCAGTCAGTCAGTCAGGCCGTCAGTCAGTCGGTCAGCCTTATTCAGTCAGTCTCTCAGTCAGTCAGTCAGTCAGCCTTATTCAGTCAGTCTGTCAGTCATCCTTATTCAGTCAGTCTGTCAGTCAGTCAGTCGGTCAGTCCTGTCCAGTCAGTTAATCAGTCAAGCAGTCAGTCAGGTAGTCAAGCAGTCAGTCAGTCAGTGTCAGTCAGTCATTTAGTCATTCAGTCAGTCAGTGAAATAGCCAGTCAGAGAGTCAAGCAGTCAGTCAGTCAGTCTCAGTCAGTCTCAGTCAGTCAGTTAGTCAGTCAGTCAGTCAGTCAGTCAGTCAGTCCAGTCTCAGTCAGTCAGGCAGTTAGTCAGTCAGTCTCGGTCAGTCAGTGAGTCAGTCAGTCAGTATCAGTCAGTCAGTGAGTCAGTCTGTCAGTCAGGCAGTATCAGTCAGGCAGTAAGACTCCGCTCGACAGAACTCCGATAGCCTAATGGCTACACCGCTGGTCTTCCAAGCGAGTGGCCTGGGTTCGAGTCCCAGCCGGAGCGAATATCTTCAATGTATATATTTCTTTTCTAATTTGAAAATTCTTTTTTTTTTCAATTTCTTTCCTTTGCAATTATTGATTATTTATGTAGGGAAGAAAATTCTGAGTCAGTTTAATTTTTCGACACGAAGATTTCAAAGTGTTTAAATAAACAATTACCAAGGTGCATTTTTTGTTTTTATTATATTTAAAACTCCCACCGACAGAGCTCCCATAGACTAATGGCTAGAGTGTTAGGCTTCCAAGCGAGTGGCCCTGGGTTCGAGTCCCAGCCTGAACGAAAATCTTCAATGTATACTTTTAGTTTCTAATTTGAAATTTCTTCTTCTTTTTTTTTAATTTTTCTCTTTTGCGAATATTGATTATTTATGTAGGGAGAAAAATTCTGAGTCAGTTTAATTATTCGACCTGTAAATTTCAAAGTGTTTGAATCAATAATTACCAAGGTGCATTTTTTGTTTTTATTATATTTAAGACTTCCATGGAAAGAGCTCCGATAGCCTGATGGCTAGACCGTTGGGTTCCTAGCGCGTTGTACTGGGTTCGAGTCCCGGCCGGAAAGGAAATCTTAAATGCAAATATTTTTTCTAATTTTATAATTCTTTTTTTTTTATTTTTCCCTTTTGCGAACTCAGTCAGTCAGTCTGACAGTCAATCAGTCAAGCACTCAGTCATTCAGTCTCAGTCAGTCAGTCCAGTCAGTCAGTCACTCAGTCAGTCAGTTAGTCCTTCAGCCAGTCAGTCAAGCAGTCAGTCATTTAGTCGCAGTCAGTCAGTCATTCAGTCAGTCAGTCAGTCAGGCAGTCAGTCAGTCAGTCAGTCGGTCAGTCCTGTGCAGTTAGTTAGTCACTAAAGCAGTCAGTCAGTCTCAGTCAGTCAGTCAGTCAGTCCAGTCCAGTCTCAGTCAGTCAGTCAGTCAGTCTCGGTCAGTCAGTCAGTCAGTCATTCAGTCAGTCAGTCAGTCAGGCAGTCAGTCAGTCGGTCAGCCTTATTCAGTCAGTCAGGCAGTCAGTCAGTCGGTCAGCCTTATTCAGTCAGTCAGGCAGTCAGTCAGTCGGTCAGCCTTATTCAGTCAGTCTGTCAGTCATCCTTATTCAGTCAGTCTGTCAGTCAGTCAGTCGGTCAGTCCTGTCCAGTCAGTTAGTCAGTCAAGCAGTCAGTCAGGTAGTCAAGCAGTCAGTCAGTCAGTGTCAGTCAGTCATTTAGTCATTCAGTCAGTCAGTGAAATAGCCAGTCAGAGAGTCAAGCAGTCAGTCAGTCAGTCTCAGTCAGTCAGTTAGTCAGTCAGTCAGTCAGTCAGTCAGTCAGTCCAGTCTCAGTCAGTCAGGCAGTTAGTCAGTCAGTCTCGGTCAGTCAGTGAGTCAGTCAGTCAGTATCAGTCAGTCAGTGAGTCAGTCTGTCAGTCAGGCAGTATCAGTCAGGCAGTAAGACTCCGCTCGACATAACTCCGATAGCCTAATGGCTAGACCGCTGGTCTTCCAAGCGAGTGGCCTGGGTTCGAGTCCCAGCCGGAGCGAATATCTTCAATGTATATATTTCTTTTCTAATTTGAAAATTCTTTTTTTTTTCAATTTCTTTCCTTTGCAATTATTGATTATTTATGTAGGGAAGAAAATTCTGAGTCAGTTTAATTTTTCGACACGAAGATTTCAAAGTGTTTAAATAAACAATTACCAAGGTGCATTTTTTGTTTTTATTATATTTAAAACTCCCACCGACAGAGCTCCCATAGACTAATGGCTAGAGTGTTAGGCTTCCAAGCGAGTGGCCCTGGGTTCGAGTCCCAGCCTGAACGAAAATCTTCAATGTATACTTTTAGTTTCTAATTTGAAATTTCTTCTTCTTTTTTTTTAATTTTTCTCTTTTGCGAATATTGATTATTTATGTAGGGAGAAAAATTCTGAGTCAGTTTAATTATTCGACCTGTAAATTTCAAAGTGTTTGAATCAATAATTACCAAGGTGCATTTTTTGTTTTTATTATATTTAAGACTTCCATCGAAAGAGCTCCGATAGCCTGATGGCTAGACCGTTGGGTTCCTAACGCGTGGTACTGGGTTCGAGTCCCGGCCGGAAAGGAAATCTTAAATGCGAATATTTTTTTCCAATTTTATAATTCTTTTTTTTTTATTTTTCCCTTTTGCGAAGTCAGTCAGTCAGTCTGACAGTCAATCAGTCAAGCACTCAGTCATTCAGTCTCAGTCAGTCAGTCCAGTCAGTCAGTCACTCAGTCAGTCAGTTAGTCCTTCAGCCAGTCAGTCAAGCTGTCAGTCATTTAGTCTCAGTCAGTCAGTCATTCAGTCAGTCAGTCAGTCAGGCAGTCAGTCAGTCAGTCAGTCGGTCAGTCCTGTGCAGTCAAATAGTCACTAAAGCAGTCAGTCAGTCTCAGTCAGTCAGTCAGTCAGTCAGTCCAGTCTCAGTCAGTCAGTCAGTCAGTCTCGGTCAGTCAGTCAGTCAGTCATTCAGTCAGTTAGTCAGTCAGTCAGTCAGTCAGTCAGTCAGTCCAGTCTCAGTCAGTCAGGCAGTTAGTCAGTCAGTCTCGGTCAGTCAGTGAGTCAGTCAGTAAGTATCAGTCAGTCATTGAGTCAGTCTGTCAGTCAGGCAGTATCAGTCAGGCAGTAAGACTCCGCTCGACAGAACTCCGATAGCCTAATGGCTAGACCGCTGGTCTTCCAAGCGAGTGGCCTGGGTTCGAGTCCCAGCCGGAGCGAATATCTTCAATGTATATATTTCTTTTCTAATTTGAAAATTCTTTTTTTTTTCAATTTCTTTCCTTTGCAATTATTGATTATTTATGTAGGGAAGAAAATTCTGAGTCAGTTTAATTATTCGACCTATAAATTTCAAAGTGTTTGAATCAATAATTACCAAGGTGCATTTTTTGTTTTTATTATATTTAAGACTTCCATCGACAGAGCTCCGATAGCCTAATGGCTAGAACGTTGGGTTCCTAGCGCGTGGTACTGGGTTCGAGTCCCGGCCGGAAAGGAAATCTTAAATGCAAATATTTTTTTCTAATTTTATAATTCTTTTTTTTTTTATTTTTCCCTTTTGCGAAGTCAGTCAGTCAGTCTGACAGTCAATCAGTCAAGCACTCAGTCATTCAGTCTCAGTCAGTCAGTCAGTTAGTCCTTCAGTCAGTCGGTCAGTCCGGTGCAGTCAGTTAGTCACTAAAGCAGTCAGTCAGTCAGTCAGTCAGTCGGTCAGTCCGGTGCAGTCAGTTAGTCACTAAAGCAGTCAGTCAGTCTCAGTCAGTCAGTCAGTCAGTCAGTCCAGTCCAGTCTCAGTCAGTCAGTCAGTCAGTCTCGGTCAGTCAGTCAGTCAGTCATTCAGTCAGTCAGTCAGTCAGGCAGTCAGTCAGTCGGTCAGCCTTATTCAGTCAGTCTGTCAGTCAGTCAGTCAGTCAGCCTTATTCAGTCAGTCTGTCAGTCATCCTTATTCAGTCAGTCTGTCAGTCAGTCAGTCGGTCAGTCCTGTCCAGTCAGTTAGTCAGTCAAGCAGTCAGTCAGGTAGTCAAGCAGTCAGTCAGTCAGTGTCAGTCAGTCATTTAGTCATTCAGTCAGTCAGTGAAATAGCCAGTCAGAGAGTCAAGCAGTCAGTCAGTCAGTGAAATAGCCAGTCAGAGAGTCAAGCAGTCAGTCAGTCAGTCTCAGTCAGTCAGTTAGTCAGTCACTCAGTCAGTCAGTCAGTCAGTCCAGTCTCAGTCAGTCAGGCAGTTAGTCAGTCAGTCTCGGTCAGTCAGTGAGTCAGTCAGTCAGTATCAGTCAGTCAGTGAGTCAGTCTGTCAGTCAGGCAGTATCAGTCAGGCAGTAAGACTCCGCTCGACAGAACTCCGATAGCCTAATGGCTACACCGCTGGTCTTCCAAGCGAGTGGCCTGGGTTCGAGTCCCAGCCGGAGCGAATATCTTCAATGTATATATTTCTTTTCTAATTTGAAAATTCTTTTTTTTTTCAATTTCTTTCCTTTGCAATTATTGATTATTTATGTAGGGAAGAAAATTCTGAGTCAGTTTAATTTTTCGACACGAAGATTTCAAAGTGTTTAAATAAACAATTACCAAGGTGCATTTTTTGTTTTTATTATATTTAAAACTCCCACCGACAGAGCTCCCATAGACTAATGGCTAGAGTGTTAGGCTTCCAAGCGAGTGGCCCTGGGTTCGAGTCCCAGCCTGAACGAAAATCTTCAATGTATACTTTTAGTTTCTAATTTGAAATTTCTTCTTCTTTTTTTTTAATTTTTCTCTTTTGCGAATATTGATTATTTATGTAGGGAGAAAAATTCTGAGTCAGTTTAATTATTCGACCTGTAAATTTCAAAGTGTTTGAATCAATAATTACCAAGGTGCATTTTTTGTTTTTATTATATTTAAGACTTCCATCGAAAGAGCTCCGATAGCCTGATGGCTAGACCGTTGGGTTCCTAGCGCGTGGTACTGGGTTCGAGTCCCGGCCGGAAAGGAAATCTTAAATGCAAATATTTTTTCTAATTTTATAATTCTTTTTTTTTTATTTTTCCCTTTTGCGAAGTCAGTCAGTCAGTCTGACAGTCAATCAGTCAAGCACTCAGTCATTCAGTCTCAGTCAGTCAGTCCAGTCAGTCAGTCACTCAGTCAGTCAGTTAGTCCTTCAGCCAGTCAATCAAGCAGTCAGTCATTTAGTCGCAGTCAGTCAGTCATTCAGTCAGTCAGTCAGTCAGTCAGGCAGTCAGTCAGTCAGTCAGTCGGTCAGTCCTGTGCAGTTAGTTAGTCACTAAAGCAGTCAGTCAGTCTCAGTCAGTCAGTCAGTCAGTCCAGTCCAGTCTCAGTCAGTCAGTCAGTCAGTCTCGGTCAGTCAGTCAGTCAGTCATTCAGTCAGTCAGTCAGTCAGGCAGTCAGTCAGTCGGTCAGCCTTATTCAGTCAGTCAGGCAGTCAGTCAGTCGGTCAGCCTTATTCAGTCAGTCAGGCAGTCAGTCAGTCGGTCAGCCTTATTCAGTCAGTCTGTCAGTCATCCTTATTCAGTCAGTCTGTCAGTCAGTCAGTCGGTCAGTCCTGTCCAGTCAGTTAGTCAGTCAAGCAGTCAGTCAGGTAGTCAAGCAGTCAGTCAGTCAGTGTCAGTCAGTCATTTAGTCATTCAGTCAGTCAGTGAAATAGCCAGTCAGAGAGTCAAGCAGTCAGTCAGTCAGTCTCAGTCAGTCAGTTAGTCAGTCAGTCAGTCAGTCAGTCAGTCAGTCCAGTCTCAGTCAGTCAGGCAGTTAGTCAGTCAGTCTCGGTCAGTCAGTGAGTCAGTCAGTCAGTATCAGTCAGTCATTGAGTCAGTCTGTCAGTCAGGCAGTATCAGTCAGGCAGTAAGACTCCGCTCGACAGAACTCCGATAGCCTAATGGCTAGACCGCTGGTCTTCCAAGCGAGTGGCCTGGATTCGAGTCCCAGCCGGAGCGAATATCTTCAATGTATATATTTCTTTTCTAATTTGAAAATTCTTTTTTTTTTTCAATTTCTTTCCTTTGCAATTATTGATTATTTATGTAGGGAAGAAAATTCTGAGTCAGTTTAATTATTCGACCTGTAAATTTCAAAGTGTTTGAATCAATAATTACCAAGGTGCATTTTTTGTTTTTATTATATTTAAGACTTCCATCGACAGAGCTCCGATAGCCTAATGGCTAGACCGTTGGGTTCCTAGCGCGTGGTACTGGGTTCGAGTCCCGGCCGGAAAGGAAATCTTAAATGCAAATATTTTTTTCTAATTTTATAATTCTTTTTTTTTTATTTTTCCCTTTTGCGAAGTCAGTCAGTCAGTCTGACAGTCAATCAGTCAAGCACTCAGTCATTCAGTCTCAGTCAGTCAGTCAGTTAGTCCTTCAGTCAGTCGGTCAGTCCGGTGCAGTCAGTTAGTCACTAAAGCAGTCAGTCAGTCAGGCAGTCAGTCAGTCAGTCGGTCAGTCCGGTGCAGTCAGTTAGTCACTAAAGCAGTCAGTCAGTCAGTCAGTCCAGTCCAGTCTCAGTCAGTCAGTCAGTCAGTCTCGGTCAGTCAGTCAGTCAGTCATTCAGTCAGTCAGTCAGTCAGTCAGGCAGTCAGTCAGTCGGTCAGCCTTATTCAGTCAGTCTGTCAGTCAGTCAGTCAGTCAGCCTTATTCAGTCAGTCTGTCAGTCATCCTTATTCAGTCAGTCTGTCAGTCAGTCAGTCGGTCAGTCCTGTCCAGTCAGTTAGTCAGTCAAGCAGTCAGTCAGGTAGTCAAGCAGTCAGTCAGTCAGTGTCAGTCAGTCATTTAGTCATTCAGTCAGTCAGTGAAATAGCCAGTCAGAGAGTCAAGCAGTCAGTCAGTCAGTGAAATAGCCAGTCAGAGAGTCAAGCAGTCAGTCAGTCAGTCTCAGTCAGTCAGTTAGTCAGTCAGTCAGTCAGTCAGTCAGTCAGTCCAGTCTCAGTCAGTCAGGCAGTTAGTCAGTCAGTCTCGGTCAGTCAGTGAGTCAGTCAGTCAGTATCAGTCAGTCAGTGAGTCAGTCTGTCAGTCAGGCAGTATCAGTCAGGCAGTAAGACTCCGCTCGACAGAACTCCGATAGCCTAATGGCTACACCGCTGGTCTTCCAAGCGAGTGGCCTGGGTTCGAGTCCCAGCCGGAGCGAATATCTTCAATGTATATATTTCTTTTCTAATTTGAAAATTCTTTTTTTTTTCAATTTCTTTCCTTTGCAATTATTGATTATTTATGTAGGGAAGAAAATTCTGAGTCAGTTTAATTTTTCGACACGAAGATTTCAAAGTGTTTAAATAAACAATTACCAAGGTGCATTTTTTGTTTTTATTATATTTAAAACTCCCACCGACAGAGCTCCCATAGACTAATGGCTAGAGTGTTAGGCTTCCAAGCGAGTGGCCCTGGGTTCGAGTCCCAGCCTGAACGAAAATCTTCAATGTATACTTTTAGTTTCTAATTTGAAATTTCTTCTTCTTTTTTTTTAATTTTTCTCTTTTGCGAATATTGATTATTTATGTAGGGAGAAAAATTCTGAGTCAGTTTAATTATTCGACCTGTAAATTTCAAAGTGTTTGAATCAATAATTACCAAGGTGCATTTTTTGTTTTTATTATATTTAAGACTTCCATCGAAAGAGCTCCGATAGCCTGATGGCTAGACCGTTGGGTTCCTAGCGCGTGGTACTGGGTTCGAGTCCCGGCCGGAAAGGAAATCTTAAATGCAAATATTTTTTCTAATTTTATAATTCTTTTTTTTTTATTTTTCCCTTTTGCGAAGTCAGTCAGTCAGTCTGACAGTCAATCAGTCAAGCACTCAGTCATTCAGTCTCAGTCAGTCAGTCCAGTCAGTCAGTCACTCAGTCAGTCAGTTAGTCCTTCAGCCAGTCAGTCAAGCAGTCAGTCATTTAGTCGCAGTCAGTCAGTCATTCAGTCAGTCAGTCAGTCAGTCAGGCAGTCAGTCAGTCAGTCAGTCGGTCAGTCCTGTGCAGTTAGTTAGTCACTAAAGCAGTCAGTCAGTCTCAGTCAGTCAGTCAGTCAGTACAGTCCAGTCTCAGTCAGTCAGTCAGTCAGTCTCGGTCAGTCAGTCAGTCAGTCATTCAGTCAGTCAGTCAGTCAGGCAGTCAGTCAGTCGGTCAGCCTTATTCAGTCAGTCAGGCAGTCAGTCAGTCGGTCAGCCTTATTCAGTCAGTCAGGCAGTCAGTCAGTCGGTCAGCCTTATTCAGTCAGTCTGTCAGTCATCCTTATTCAGTCAGTCTGTCAGTCAGTCAGTCGGTCAGTCCTGTCCAGTCAGTTAGTCAGTCAAGCAGTCAGTCAGGTAGTCAAGCAGTCAGTCAGTCAGTGTCAGTCAGTCATTTAGTCATTCAGTCAGTCAGTGAAATAGCCAGTCAGAGAGTCAAGCAGTCAGTCAGTCAGTCTCAGTCAGTCAGTTAGTCAGTCAGTCAGTCAGTCAGTCAGTCAGTCCAGTCTCAGTCAGTCAGGCAGTTAGTCAGTCAGTCTCGGTCAGTCAGTGAGTCAGTCAGTCAGTATCAGTCAGTCAGTGAGTCAGTCTGTCAGTCAGGCAGTATCAGTCAGGCAGTAAGACTCCGCTCGACATAACTCCGATAGCCTAATGGCTAGACCGCTGGTCTTCCAAGCGAGTGGCCTGGGTTCGAGTCCCAGCCGGAGCGAATATCTTCAATGTATATATTTCTTTTCTAATTTGAAAATTCTTTTTTTTTTCAATTTCTTTCCTTTGCAATTATTGATTATTTATGTAGGGAAGAAAATTCTGAGTCAGTTTAATTTTTCGACACGAAGATTTCAAAGTGTTTAAATAAACAATTACCAAGGTGCATTTTTTGTTTTTATTATATTTAAAACTCCCACCGACAGAGCTCCCATAGACTAATGGCTAGAGTGTTAGGCTTCCAAGCGAGTGGCCCTGGGTTCGAGTCCCAGCCTGAACGAAAATCTTCAATGTATACTTTTAGTTTCTAATTTGAAATTTCTTCTTCTTTTTTTTTTAATTTTTCTCTTTTGCGAATATTGATTATTTATGTAGGGAGAAAAATTCTGAGTCAGTTTAATTATTCGACCTGTAAATTTCAAAGTGTTTGAATCAATAATTACCAAGGTGCATTTTTTGTTTTTATTATATTTAAGACTTCCATCGAAAGAGCTCCGATAGCCTGATGGCTAGACCGTTGGGTTCCTAGCGCGTGGTACTGGGTTCGAGTCCCGGCCGGAAAGGAAATCTTAAATGCGAATATTTTTTTCCAATTTTATAATTCTTTTTTTTTATTTTTCCCTTTTGCGAAGTCAGTCAGTCAGTCTGACAGTCAATCAGTCAAGCACTCAGTCATTCAGTCTCAGTCAGTCAGTCCAGTCAGTCAGTCACTCAGTCAGTCAGTTAGTCCTTCAGCCAGTCAGTCAAGCTGTCAGTCATTTAGTCTCAGTCAGTCAGTCATTCAGTCAGTCAGTCAGTCAGGCAGTCAGTCAGTCAGTCAGTCGGTCAGTCCTGTGCAGTCAAATAGTCACTAAAGCAGTCAGTCAGTCTCAGTCAGTCAGTCAGTCAGTCAGTCCAGTCCAGTCTCAGTCAGTCAGTCAGTCAGTCTCGGTCAGTCAGTCAGTCAGTCATTCAGTCAGTTAGTCAGTCAGTCAGTCAGTCAGTCAGTCAGTCCAGTCTCAGTCAGTCAGGCAGTTAGTCAGTCAGTCTCGGTCAGTCAGTGAGTCAGTCAGTAAGTATCAGTCAGTCATTGAGTCAGTCTGTCAGTCAGGCAGTATCAGTCAGGCAGTAAGACTCCGCTCGACAGAACTCCGATAGCCTAATGGCTAGACCGCTGGTCTTCCAAGCGAGTGGCCTGGGTTCGAGTCCCAGCCGGAGCGAATATCTGCAATGTATATATTTCTTTTCTAATTTGAAAATTCTTTTTTTTTTTCAATTTCTTTCCTTTGCAATTATTGATTATTTATGTAGGGAAGAAAATTCTGAGTCAGTTTAATTATTCGACCTGTAAATTTCGAAGTGTTTGAATCAATAATTACCAAGGTGCATTTTTTGTTTTTATTACATTTAAGACTTCCATCGACAGAGCTCCGATAGCCTAATGGCTAGACCGTTGGGTTCCTAGCGCGTGGTACTGGGTTCGAGTCCCGGCCGGAAAGGAAATCTTAAATGCAAATATTTTTTTCTAATTTTATAATTCTTTTTTTTTTTATTTTTCCCTTTTGCGAAGTCAGTCAGTCAGTCTGACAGTCAATCAGTCAAGCACTCAGTCATTCAGTCTCAGTCAGTCAGTCAGTTAGTCCTTCAGCCAGTCAGTCAAGCAGTCAGTCATTTAGTCTCAGTCAGTCAGTCAGTCAGTCAGGCAGTCAGTCAGTCAGTCGGTCAGTCCGGTGCAGTCAGTTAGTCACTAAAGCAGTCAGTCAGTCTCAGTCAGTCAGTCAGTCAGTCAGTCCAGTCCAGTCTCAGTCAGTCAGTCAGTCAGTCTCGGTCAGTCAGTCAGTCAGTCATTCAGTCAGTCAGTCAGTCAGGCAGTCAGTCAGTCGGTCAGCCTTATTCAGTCAGTCTGTCAGTCAGTCAGTCAGTCAGCCTTATTCAGTCAGTCTGTCAGTCATCCTTATTCAGTCAGTCTGTCAGTCAGTCAGTCGGTCAGTCCTGTCCAGTCAGTTAGTCAGTCAAGCAGTCAGTCAGGTAGTCAAGCAGTCAGTCAGTCAGTGTCAGTCAGTCATTTAGTCATTCAGTCAGTCAGTGAAATAGCCAGTCAGAGAGTCAAGCAGTCAGTCAGTCAGTGAAATAGCCAGTCAGAGAGTCAAGCAGTCAGTCAGTCAGTCTCAGTCAGTCAGTTAGTCAGTCAGTCAGTCAGTCAGTCAGTCAGTCCAGTCTCAGTCAGTCAGGCAGTTAGTCAGTCAGTCTCGGTCAGTCAGTGAGTCAGTCAGTCAGTATCAGTCAGTCAGTGAGTCAGTCTGTCAGTCAGGCAGTATCAGTCAGGCAGTAAGACTCCGCTCGACAGAACTCCGATAGCCTAATGGCTAGAACGCTGGTCTTCCAAGCGAGTGGCCTGGGTTCGAGTCCCAGCCGGAGCGAATATCTTCAATGTATATATTTCTTTTCTAATTTGAAAATTCTTTTTTTTTTTCAATTTCTTTCCTTTGCAATTATTGATTATTTATGTAGGGAAGAAAATTCTGAGTCAGTTTAATTTTTCGACACGAAGATTTCAAAGTGTTTAAATAAACAATTACCAAGGTGCATTTTTTGTTTTTATTATATTTAAAACTCCCACCGACAGAGCTCCCATAGACTAATGGCTAGAGTGTTAGGCTTCCAAGCGAGTGGCCCTGGGTTCGAGTCCCAACCTGAACGAAAATCTTCAATGTGAACTTTTAGTTTCTAATTTGAAATTTCTTCTTCTTTTTTTTTAATTTTTCTCTTTTGCGAATATTGATTATTTATGTAGGGAGAAAAATTCTGAGTCAGTTTAATTATTCGACCTGTAAATTTCTAAGTGTTTGAATCAATAATTACCAAGGTGCATTTTTTGTTTTTATTATATTTAAGACTTCCATCGACAGATCTCCGATAGCCTAATGGCTAGACCGTTGGGTTCCAAGCGCGTGGTACTGGGTTCGAGTCCCGGCCGGAACGAAAATCTTCCATGTATATATTTCTCTTCTAATTTGAAGATTTTTTTTTTTTTCAATTTCTTTCTTTTGCAAATATGGATTATTTATGTACGGAAGAAAATGAGTCAGTTTAATCATTCGACCTTTAGATTTCAAAGATTTTAGATCAATAATTACTAAGGTGCATTTTTTGTTTTTATTATAATTAAGACACCGATCAACAGAGATCCGATAATATATTGGCGAGAGCGTTGGGCTTCCATGAGTGTCGCCCTGGGTTCAAATCCCAGCCAGAAAGGAAATCTTAAATGCAAATATTTTTTTCTAATTTTATAATTCTTTTTTTTTTATTTTTCCCTTTTTTGAAGTCAGTCAGTCAGTCTGACAGTCAATCAGTCAAGCACTCAGTCATTCAGTCTCAGTCAGTCAGTCCAGTCAGTCAGTCACTCAGTCAGTCAGTTAGTCCTTCAGCCAGTCAGTCAAGCAGTCAGTCATTTAGTCTCAGTCAGTCAGTCATTCAGTCAGTCAGTCAGTCAGGCAGTCAGTCAGTCAGTCAGTCGGTCAGTCAGTCAGTCAGGCAGTCAGTCAGTCGGTCAGCCTTATTCAGTCAGTCTGTCAGTCAGTCAGTCAGTCAGCCTTATTCAGTCAGTCTGTCAGTCATCCTTATTCAGTCAGTCTGTCAGTCAGTCAGTCGGTCAGTCCTGTCCAGTCAGTTAGTCAGTCAAGCAGTCAGTCAGGTAGTCAAGCAGTCAGTCAGTCAGTGTCAGTCAGTCATTTAGTCATTCAGTCAGTCAGTGAAATAGCCAGTCAGAGAGTCAAGCAGTCAGTCAGTCAGTCTCAGTTAGTCAGTCAGTCAGTCAGTCAGTCAGTCAGTCCAGTCTCAGTCAGTCAGGCAGTTAGTCAGTCAGTCTCGGTCAGTCAGTGAGTCAGTCAGTCAGTATCAGTCAGTCAGTGAGTCAGTCTGTCAGTCAGTCTGTCAGTCAGGCAGTATCAGTCAGGCAGTAAGACTCCGCTCGACAGAACTCCGATAGCCTAATGGCTAGACGGCTGGTCTTCCAATCGAGTGGCCTGGGTTCGAGTCCCAGCCGGAGCGAATATCTTCAATGTATATATTTCTTTTCTAATTTGAAAATTCTTTTTTTTTCAATTTCTTTCCTTTGCAATTATTGATTATTTATGTAGGGAAGAAAATTCTGAGTCAGTTTAATTTTTCGACACGAAGATTTCAAAGTGTTTAAATAAACAATTACCAAGGTGCATTTTTTGTTTTTATTATATTTAAAACTCCCACCGACAGAGCTCCCATAGACTAATGGCTAGAGTGTTAGGCTTCCAAGCGAGTGGCCCTGGGTTCGAGTCCCAGCCTGAACGAAAATCTTCAATGTATACTTTTAGTTTCTAATTTGAAATTTCTTCTTCTTTTTTTTTTTAATTTTTCTCTTTTGCGAATATTGATTTTTTATGTAGGGAGAAAAATTCTGAGTCAGTTTAATTATTCGACCTGTAAATTTCAAAGTGTTTGAATCAATAATTACCAAGGTGCATTTTTTGCTTTTATTATATTTAAGACTTCCATCGACAGAGCTCCGATAGCCTAATGGCTAGACCGTTGGGTTCCTAGCGCGTGGTACTGGGTTCGAGTCCCGGCCGGAAAGGAAATCTTAAATGCAAATATTTTTTTCTAATTTTATAATTCTTTTTTTTTTTTTTCCCTTTTGCGAAGTCAGTCAGTCAGTCTGACAGTCAATCAGTCAAGCACTCAGTCATTCAGTCTCAGTCAGTCAGTCCAGTCAGTCAGTCACTCAGTCAGTCAGTTAGTCCTTCAGCCAGTCAGTCAAGCAGTCAGTCATTTAGTCTCAGTCAGTCAGTCATTCAGTCAGTCAGTCAGTCAGGCAGTCAGTCAGTCAGTCAGTCGGTCAGTCCTGTGCAGTCAGTTAGTCACTAAAGCAGTCAGTCAGTCTCAGTCAGTCAGTCAGTCAGGCAGTCAGTCAGTCGGTCAGCCTTATTCAGTCAGTCTGTCAGTCAGTCAGTCAGTCAGCCTTATTCAGTCAGTCTGTCAGTCATCCTTATTCAGTCAGTCTGTCAGTCAGTCAGTCGGTCAGTCCTGTCCAGTCAGTTAGTCAGTCAAGCAGTCAGTCAGGTAGTCAAGCAGTCAGTCAGTCAGTGTCAGTCAGTCATTTAGTCATTTAGTCAGTCAGTGAAATAGCCAGTCAGAGAGTCAAGCAGTCAGTCAGTCAGTCTCAGTCAGTCAGTTAGTCAGTCAGTCAGTCAGTCAGTCAGTCAGTCAGTCAGTCAGTCCAGTCTCAGTCAGTCAGGCAGTTAGTCAGTCAGTCTCGGTCAGTCAGTGAGTCAGTCAGTCAGTATCAGTCAGTCTGTCAGTCAGTCTGTCAGTCAGTCTGTCAGTCAGGCAGTATCAGTCAGGCAGTAAGACTCCGCTCGACAGAACTCCGATAGCCTAATGGCTAGACCGCTGGTCTTCCAAGCGAGTGGCCTGGGTTCGAGTCCCAGCCGGAGCGAATATCTTCAATGTATATATTTCTTTTCTAATTTGAAAATTCTTTTTTTTTTCAATTTCTTTCCTTTGCAATTATTGATTATTTATGTAGGGAAGAAAATTCTGAGTCAGTTTAATTTTTCGACACGAAGATTTCAAAGTGTTTAAATAAACAATTACCAAGGTGCATTTTTTGTTTTTATTATATTTAAAACTCCCACCGACAGAGCTCCCATAGACTAATGGCTAGAGTGTTAGGCTTCCAAGCGAGTGGCCCTGGGTTCGAGTCCCAGCCTGAACGAAAATCTTCAATGTATACTTTTAGTTTCTAATTTGAAATTTCTTCTTCTTTTTTTTTTAATTTTTCTCTTTTGCGAATATTGATTATTTATGTAGGGAGAAAAATTCTGAGTCAGTTTAATTATTCGACCTGTAAATTTCAAAGTGTTTGAATCAATAATTACCAAGGTGCATTTTTTGCTTTTATTATATTTAAGACTTCCATCGACAGAGCTCCGATAGCCTAATGGCTAGACCGTTGGGTTCCTAGCGCGTGGTACTGGGTTCGAGTCCCGGCCGGAAAGGAAATCTTAAATGCAAATATTTTTTTCTAATTTTATAATTCTTTTTTTTTTATTTTTCCCTTTTGCGAAGTCAGTCAGTCAGTGTGACAGTCAATCAGTCAAGCACTCAGTCATTCAGTCTCAGTCAGTCAGTCCAGTCAGTCAGTCACTCAGTCAGTCAGTTAGTCCTTCAGCCAGTCAGTCAAGCAGTCAGTCATTTAGTCTCAGTCAGTCAGTCATTCAGTCAGTCAGTCAGTCAGGCAGTCAGTCAGTCAGTCAGTCGGTCAGTCCTGTGCAGTCAGTTAGTCACTAAAGCAGTCAGTCAGTCTCAGTCAGTCAGTCAGTCAGGCAGTCAGTCAGTCGGTCAGCCTTATTCAGTCAGTCTGTCAGTCAGTCAGTCAGTCAGCCTTATTCAGTCAGTCTGTCAGTCATCCTTATTCAGTCAGTCTGTCAGTCAGTCAGTCGGTCAGTCCTGTCCAGTCAGTTAGTCAGTCAAGCAGTCAGTCAGGTAGTCAAGCAGTCAGTCAGTCAGTGTCAGTCAGTCATTTAGTCATTCAGTTAGTCAGTGAAATAGCCAGTCAGAGAGTCAAGCAGTCAGTCAGTCAGTCTCAGTCAGTCAGTTAGTCAGTCAGTCAGTCAGTCAGTCAGTCAGTCAGTCAGTCAGTCCAGTCTCAGTCAGTCAGGCAGTTAGTCAGTCAGTCTCGGTCAGTCAGTGAGTCAGTCAGTCAGTATCAGTCAGTCAGTGAGTCAGTCTGTCAGTCAGGCAGTATCAGTCAGGCAGTAAGACTCCGCTCGACAGAACTCCGATAGCCTAATGGCTAGACCTCTGGTCTTCCAAGCGAGTGGCCTGGGTTCGAGTCCCAGCCGGAGCGAATATCTTCAATGTATATATTTCTTTTCTAATATGAAAATTTTTTTTTCAATTTCTTTCCTTTGCAATTATTGATTATTTATGTAGGGAAGAAAATTCTGAGTCAGTTTAATTTTTCGACACGAAGATTTCAAAGTGTTTAAATAAACAATTACCAAGGTGCATTTTTTGTTTTTATTATATTTAAAACTCCCACCGACAGAGCTCCCATAGACTAATGGCTAGAGTGTTAGGCTTCCAAGCGAGTGGCCCTGGGTTCGAGTCCCAGCCTGAACGAAAATCTTCAATGTATACTTTTAGTTTCTAATTTGAAATTTCTTCTTCTTTTTTTTTTAATTTTTCTCTTTTGCGAATATTGATTATTTATGTAGGGAGAAAAATTCTGAGTCAGTTTAATTATTCGACCTGTAAATTTCAAAGTGTTTGAATCAATAATTACCAAGGTGCATTTTTTGTTTTTATTATATTTAAGACTTCCATCGACAGAGCTCCGATAGCCTAATGGCTAGACCGTTGGGTTCCTAGCGCGTGGTACTGGGTTCGAGTCCCGGCCGGAAAGGAAATCTTAAATGCAAATATTTTTTTCTAATTTTATAATTCTTTTTTTTTTTTTTTTTTCCCTTTTGCGAAGTCAGTCAGTCAGTCTGACAGTCAATCAGTCAAGCACTCAGTCATTCAGTCTCAGTCAGTCAGTCCAGTCAGTCAGTCACTCAGTCAGTCAGTTAGTCCTTCAGCCAGTCAGTCAAGCAGTCAGTCATTTAGTCTCAGTCAGTCAGTCATTCAGTCAGTCAGTCAGTCAGGCAGTCAGTCAGTCAGTCAGTCGGTCAGTCCTGTGCAGTCAGTTAGTCACTAAAGCAGTCAGTCAGTCTCAGTCAGTCAGTCAGTCAGTCAGTCCAGTCCAGTCTCAGTCAGTCAGTCAGTCAGTCTCGGTCAGTCAGTCAGTCATTCAGTCAGTCAGGCAGTCAGTCAGTCGGTCAGCCTTATTCAGTCAGTCTGTCAGTCAGTCAGTCAGTCAGCCTTATTCAGTCAGTCTGTCAGTCATCCTTATTCAGTCAGTCTGTCAGTCAGTCAGTCTGTCAGTCCTGTCCAGTCAGTTAGTCAGTCAAGCAGTCAGTCAGGTAGTCAAGCAGTCAGTCAGTCAGTGTCAGTCAGTCATTTAGTCATTCAGTCAGTCAGTGAAATAGCCAGTCAGAGAGTCAAGCAGTCAGTCAGTCAGTCTCAGTCAGTCAGTTAGTCAGTCAGTCAGTCAGTCAGTCAGTCAGTCCAGTCTCAGTCAGTCAGGCAGTTAGTCAGTCAGTCTCGGTCAGTCAGTGAGTCAGTCAGTCAGTATCAGTCAGTCAGTGAGTCAGTCTGTCAGTCAGGCAGTATCAGTCAGGCAGTAAGACTCCGCTCGACAGCACTCCGATAGCCTAATGGCTAGACCGCTGGTCTTCCAAGCGAGTGGCCTGGGTTCGAGTCCCAGCCGGAGCGAATATCTTCAATGTATATATTTCTTTTCTAATTTGAAAATTCTTTTTTTTTCAATTTCTTTCCTTTGCAATTATTGATTATTTATGTAGGGAAGAAAATTCTGAGTCAGTTTAATTTTTCGACACGAAGATTTCAAAGTGTTTAAATAAACAATTACCAAGGTGCATTTTTTGTTTTTATTATATTTAAAACTCCCACCGACAGAGCTCCCATAGACTAATGGCTAGAGTGTTAGGCTTCCAAGCGAGTGGCCCTGGGTTCGAGTCCCAGCCTGAACGAAAATCTTCAATGTATACTTTTAGTTTCTAATTTGAAATTTCTTCTTCTTTTTTTTTTAATTTTTCTCTTTTGCGAATATTGATTATTTATGTAGGGAGAAAAATTCTGAGTCAGTTTAATTATTCGACCTGTAAATTTCAAAGTGTTTGAATCAATAATTACCAAGGTGCATTTTTTGTTTTTATTATATTTAAGACTTCCATCGACAGAGCTCCGATAGCCTAATGGCTAGACCGTTGGGTTCCTAGCGCGTGGTACTGGGTTCGAGTCCCGGCCGGAAAGGAAATCTTAAATGCAAATATTTTTTTCTAATTTTATAATTCTTTTTTTTTTATTTTTCCCTTTTGCGAAGTCAGTCAGTCAGTCTGACAGTCAATCAGTCAAGCACTCAGTCATTCAGTCTCAGTCAGTCAGTCCAGTCAGTCAGTCACTCAGTCAGTCAGTTAGTCCTTCAGCCAGTCAGTCAAGCAGTCAGTCATTTAGTCTCAGTCAGTCAGTCATTCAGTCAGTCAGTCAGTCAGGCAGTCAGTCAGTCAGTCAGTCGGTCAGTCCTGTGCAGTCAGTTAGTCACTAAAGCAGTCAGTCAGTCTCAGTCAGTCAGTCCAGTCCAGTCTCAGTCAGTCAGTCAGTCAGTCTCGGGCAGTCAGTCAGTCAGTCATTCAGTCAGTCAGTCAGTCAGGCAGTCAGTCAGTCGGTCAGCCTTATTCAGTCAGTCTGTCAGTCAGTCAGTCAGTCAGCCTTATTCAGTCAGTCTGTCAGTCATCCTTATTCAGTCAGTCTGTCAGTCAGTCAGTCGGTCAGTCCTGTCCAGTCAGTAAGTCAGTCAAGCAGTCAGTCAGGTAGTCAAGCAGTCAGTCAGTCAGTCAGTCAGTCCAGTCTCAGTCAGTCAGGCAGTTAGTCAGTCAGTCTCGGTCAGTCAGTGAGTCAGTCAGTCAGTATCAGTCAGTCAGTGAGTCAGTCTGTCAGTCAGTCTGTCAGTCAGGCAGTATCAGTCAGGCAGTAAGACTCCGCTCGACAGAACTCCGATAGCCTAATGGCTAGACCGCTGGTCTTCCAAGCGAGTGGCCTGGGCTCGAGTCCCAGCCGGAGCGAATATCTTCAATGTATATATTTCTTTTCTAATTTGAAAATTCTTTTTTTTTTCAATTTCTTTCCTTTGCAATTATTGATTATTTATGTAGGGAAGAAAATTCTGAGTCAGTTTAATTTTTCGACACGAAGATTTCAAAGTGTTTAAATAAACAATTACCAAGGTGCATTTTTTGTTTTTATTATATTTAAAACTCCCACCGACAGAGCTCCCATAGACTAATGGCTAGAGTGTTAGGCTTCCAAGCGAGTGGCCCTGGGTTCGAGTCCCAGCCTGAACGAAAATCTTCAATGTATACTTTTAGTTTCTAATTTGAAATTTCTTCTTCTTTTTTTTTTAATTTTTCTCTTTTGCGAATATTGATAATTTATGTAGGGAGAAAAATTCTGAGTCAGTTTAATTATTCGACCTGTAAATTTCAAAGTGTTTGAATCTATAATTACCAAGGTGCATTTTTTGTTTTTATTATATTTAAGACTTCCATCGACAGAGCTCCGATAGCCTAATGGCTAGACCGTTGGGTTCCTAGCGCGTGGTACTGGGTTCGAGTCCCGGCCGGAAAGGAAATCTTAAATGCAAATATTTTTTTCTAATTTTATAATTCTTTTTTTTTTTTTCCCTTTTGCGAAGTCAGTCAGTCAGTCTGACAGTCAATCAGTCAAGCACTCAGTCATTCAGTCTCAGTCAGTCAGTCCAGTCAGTCAGTCACTCAGTCAGTCAGTTAGTCCTTCAGCCAGTCAGTCAAGCAGTCAGTCATTTAGTCTCAGTCAGTCAGTCATTCAGTCAGTCAGTCAGTCAGGCAGTCAGTCAGTCAGTCAGTCGGTCAGTCCTGTGCAGTCAGTTAGTCACTAAAGCAGTCAGTCAGTCTCAGTCAGTCAGTCAGTCAGGCAGTCAGTCAGTCGGTCAGCCTTATTCAGTCAGTCTGTCAGTCAGTCAGTCAGTCAGCCTTATTCAGTCAGTCTGTCAGTCATCCTTATTCAGTCAGTCTGTCAGTCAGTCAGTCGGTTAGTCCTGTCCAGTCAGTTAGTCAGTCAAGCAGTCAGTCAGGTAGTCAAGCAGTCAGTCAGTCAGTGTCAGTCAGTCATTTAGTCATTCAGTCAGTCAGTGAAATAGCCAGTCAGAGAGTCAAGCAGTCAGTCAGTCAGTCTCAGTCAGTCAGTCAGTCAGTCAGTCAGTCAGTCAGTCAGTCCAGTCTCAGTCAGTCAGGCAGTTAGTCAGTCAGTCTCGGTCAGTCAGTGAGTCAGTCAGTCAGTATCAGTCAGTCAGTGAGTCAGTCTGTCAGTCAGGCAGTATCAGTCAGGCAGTAAGACTCCGCTCGACAGAACTCCGATAGCCTAATGGCTAGACCCCTGGTCTTCCAAGCGAGTGGCCTGGGTTCGAGTCCCAGCCGGAGCGAATATCTTCAATGTATATATTTCTTTTCTAATTTGAAAATTCTTTTTTTTTTTCATTTTCTTTCCTTTGCAATTATTGATTATTTATGTAGGGAAGAAAATTCTGAGTCAGTTTAATTTTTCGACACGAAGATTTCAAAGTGTTTAAATAAACAATTACCAAGGTGCATTTTTTGTTTTTATTATATTTAAAACTCCCACCGACAGAGCTCCCATAGACTAATGGCTAGAGTGTTAGGCTTCCAAGCGAGTGGCCCTGGGTTCGAGTCCCAGCCTGAACGAAAATCTTCAATGTATACTTTTAGTTTCTAATTTGAAATTTCTTCTTCTTTTTTTTTAAATTTTTCTCTTTTGCGAATATTGATTATTTATGTAGGGAGAAAAATTCTGAGTCAGTTTAATTATTCGACCTGTAAATTTCAAAGTGTTTGAATCAATAATTACCAAGGTGCATTTTTTGTTTTTATTTTATTTAAGACTTCCATCGACAGAGCTCCGATAGCCTAATGGCTAGACCGTTGGGTTCCTAGCGCGTGGTACTGGGTTCGAGTCCCGGCCGGAAAGGAAATCTTAAATGCAAATATTTTTTTCTAATTTTATAATTCTTTTTTTTTTTATTTTTCCCTTTTGCGAAGTCAGTCAGTCAGTCTGACAGTCAATCAGTCAAGCACTCAGTCATTCAGTCTCAGTCAGTCAGTCCAGTCAGTCAGTCACTCAGTCAGTCAGTTAGTCCTTCAGCCAGTCAGTCAAGCAGTCAGTCATTTAGTCTCAGTCAGTCAGTCATTCAGTCAGTCAGTCAGTCAGGCAGTCAGTCAGTCAGTCAGTCGGTCAGTCCTGTGCAGTCAGTTAGTCACTAAAGCAGTCAGTCAGTCTCAGTCAGTCAGTCAGTCAGTCAGTCCAGTCCAGTCTCAGTCAGTCAGTCAGTCAGTCAGTCATTCAGTCAGTCAGTCAGTCAGGCAGTCAGTCAGTCGGTCAGCCTTATTCAGTCAGTCTGTCAGTCAGTCAGTCAGTCAGCCTTATTCAGTCAGTCTGTCAGTCATCCTTATTCAGTCAGTCTGTCAGTCAGTCAGTCGGTCAGTCCTGTCCAGTCAGTTAGTCAGTCAAGCAGTCAGTCAGGTAGTCAAGCAGTCAGTCAGTCAGTGTCAGTCAGTCAGTCAGTCAGTCAGTCAGTCCAGTCTCAGTCAGTCAGGCAGTTAGTCAGTCAGTCTCGGTCAGTCAGTGAGTCAGTCAGTCAGTATCAGTCAGTCAGTGAGTCAGTCTGTCAGTCAGGCAGTATCAGTCAGGCAGTAAGACTCCGCTCGACAGAACTCCGATAGCCTAATGGCTAGACCGCTGGTCTTCCAAGCGAGTGGCCTGGGTTCGAGTCCCAGCCGGAGCGAATATCTTCAATGTATATATTTCTTTTCTAATTTGAAAATTCTTTTTTTTTTCAATTTCTTTCCTTTGCAATTATTGATTATTTATGTAGGGAAGAAAATTCTGAGTCAGTTTAATTTTTCGACACGAAGATTTCAAAGTGTTTAAATAAACAATTACCAAGGTGCATTTTTTGTTTTTATTATATTTAAAACTCCCACCGACAGAGCTCCCATAGACTAATGGCTAGAGTGTTAGGCTTCCAAGCGAGTGGCCCTGGGTTCGAGTCCCAGCCTGAACGAAAATCTTCAATGTATACTTTTAGTTTCTAATTTGAAATTTCTTCTTCTTTTTTTTTAAATTTTTCTCTTTTGCGAATATTGATTATTTATGTAGGGAGAAAAATTCTGAGTCAGTTTAATTATTCGACCTGTAAATTTCAAAGTGTTTGAATCAATAATTACCAAGGTGCATTTTTTGTTTTTATTATATTTAAGACTTCCATCGACAGAGCTCCGATAGCCTAATGGCTAGACCGTTGGGTTCCTAGCGCGTGGTACTGGGTTCGAGTCCCGGCCGGAAAGGAAATCTTAAATGCAAATATTTTTTTCTAATTTTATAATTCTTTTTTTTTTTTTATTTTTCCCTTTTGCGAAGTCAGTCAGTCAGTCTGACAGTCAATCAGTCAAGCACTCAGTCACTCAGTCTCAGTCAGTCAGTCCAGTCAGTCAGTCACTCAGTCAGTCAGTTAGTCCTTCAGCCAGTCAGTCAAGCAGTCAGTCATTTAGTCTCAGTCAGTCAGTCATTCAGTCAGTCAGTCAGTCAGGCAGTCAGTCAGTCAGTCAGTCGGTCAGTCCTGTGCAGTCAGTTAGTCACTAAAGCAGTCAGTCAGTCTCAGTCAGTCAGTCAGTCAGGCTGTCAGTCAGTCGGTCAGCCTTATTCAGTCAGTCTGTCAGTCAGTCAGTCAGTCAGCCTTATTCAGTCAGTCTGTCAGTCATCCTTATTCAGTCAGTCAAGCAGTCAGTCAGGTAGTCAAGCAGTCAGTCAGTCAGTGTCAGTCAGTCATTTAGTCATTCAGTCAGTCAGTGAAATAGCCAGTCAGAGAGTCAAGCAGTCAGTCAGTCAGTCTCAGTCAGTCAGTCAGTCAGTCAGTCAGTCAGTCTCAGTCAGTCAGTCAGTCAGGCAGTCAGTCAGTCGGTCAGCCTTATTCAGTCAGTCTGTCAGTCAGTCAGTCAGTCAGCCTTATTCAGTCAGTCTGTCAGTCATCCTTATTCAGTCAGTCTGTCAGTCAGTCAGTCGGTCAGTCCTGTCCAGTCAGTTAGTCAGTCAAGCAGTCAGTCAGGTAGTCAAGCAGTCAGTCAGTCAGTGTCAGTCAGTCATTTAGTCATTCAGTCAGACAGTGAAATAGCCAGTCAGAGAGTCAAGCAGTCAGTCAGTCAGTCTCAGTCAGTCAGTTAGTCAGTCAGTCAGTCAGTCAGTCAGTCAGTCAGTCCAGTCTCAGTCAGTCAGGCAGTTAGTCAGTCAGTCTCGGTCAGTCAGTGAGTCAGTCAGTCAGTATCAGTCAGTCAGTGAGTCAGTCTGTCAGTCAGGCATTATCAGTCAGGCAGTAAGACTCCGCTCGACAGAACTCCGATAGCCTAATGGCTAGACCGCTGGTCTTCCAAGCGAGTGGCCTGGGTTCGAGTCCCAGCCGGAGCGAATATCTTCAATGTATATATTTCTTTTCTAATTTGAAAATTCTTTTTTTTTTTCAATTTCTTTCCTTTGCAATTATTGATTATTTATGTAGGGAAGAAAATTCTGAGTCAGTTTAATTTTTCGACACGAAGATTTCAAAGTGTTTAAATAAACAATTACCAAGGTGCATTTTTTGTTTTTATTATATTTAAAACTCCCACCGACAGAGCTCCCATAGACTAATGGCTAGAGTGTTAGGCTTCCAAGCGAGTGGCCCTGGGTTCGAGTCCCAGCCTGAACGAAAACCTTCAATGTATACTTTTAGTTTCTAATTTGAAATTTCTTCTTCTTTTTTTTTTAATTTTTCTCTTTTGCGAATATTGATTATTTATGTAGGGAGAAAAATTCTGAGTCAGTTTAATTATTCGACCTGTAAATTTCAAAGTGTTTGAATCAATAATTACCAAGGTGCATTTTTTGTTTTTATTATATTTAAGACTTCCATCGACAGAGCTCCGATAGCCTAATGGCTAGACCGTTGGGTTCCTAGCGCGTGGTACTGGGTTCGAGTCCCGGCCGGAAAGGAAATCTTAAATGCAAATATTTTTTTCTAATTTTATAATTCTTTTTTTTTTTATTTTTCCCTTTTGCGAAGTCAGTCAGTCAGTCTGACAGTCAATCAGTCAAGCACTCAGTCATTCAGTCTCAGTCAGTCAGTTCAGTCAGTCAGTCACTCAGTCAGTCAGTTAGTCCTTCAGCCAGTCAGTCAAGCAGTCAGTCATTTAGTCTCAGTCAGTCAGTCATTCAGTCAGTCAGTCAGTCAGTCGGTCAGTCCTGTGCAGTCAGTTAGTCACTAAAGCAGTCAGTCAGGCTCAGTCAGTCAGTCAGTCAGTCAGTCCAGTCCAGTCTCAGTCAGTCAGTCAGTCAGTCTCGGTCAGTCAGTCAGTCAGTCATTCAGTCAGTCAGTCAGTCAGGCAGTCAGTCAGTCGGTCAGCCTTATTCAGTCAGTCTGTCAGTCAGTCAGTCATTCAGCCTTATTCAGTCAGTCTGTCAGTCATCCTTATTCAGTCAGTCTGTCAGTCAGTCAGTCAGTCGGTCAGTCCTGTCCAGTCAGTTAGTCAGTCAAGCAGTCAGTCAGGTAGTCAAGCAGTCAGTCAGTCAGTGTCAGTCAGTCATTTAGTCATTCAGTCAGTCAGTGAAATAGCCAGTCAGAGAGTCAAGCAGTCAGTCAGTCAGTCTCAGTCAGTCAGTTAGTCAGTCAGTCAGTCAGTCAGTCAGTCAGTCAGTCCAGTCTCAGTCAGTCAGGCAGTTAGTCAGTCAGTCTCGGTCAGTCAGTGAGTCAGTCAGTCAGTATCAGTCAGTCAGTGAGTCAGTCTGTCAGTCAGGCAGTATCAGTCAGGCAGTAAGACTCCGCTCGACAGAACTCCGATAGCCTAATGGCTAGACCGCTGGTCTTCCAAGCGCGTGGTACTGGGTTCGAGTCCCGGCCGGAACGAAAATCTTCCATGTATATATTTCTCTTCTAATTTGAAGATTCTTTTTTTTTTCAATTTCTTTCTTTTGCAAATATGGATTATTTATGTACGGAAGAAAATTCTGAGTCAGTTTAATCATTCGACCTTTAGATTTCAAAGATTTTAAACCAATAACTACTAAGGTGCATTTTTTGTTGTTATTATAATTAAGACACCGATCAACAGAGATCCGATAGTATATTGGCGAGAGCGTTGGGCTTCCATGAGTGTCGCCCTGGGTTCAAATCCCAGCCGGAAAGGAAATCTTAAATGCAAATATTTTTTTCTAATTTTATAATCCTTTTTTTTTTATTTTTCCCTTTTGCGAAGTCAGTCAGTCAGTCTGACAGTCAATCAGTCAAGCACTCAGTCATTCAGTCTCAGTCAGTCAGTCCATTCAGTCAGTCACTCAGTCAGTCAGTTAGTCCTTCAGCCAGTCAGTCAAGCAGTCAGTCATTTAGTCTCAGTCAGTCAGTCATTCAGTTAGTCAGTCAGTCAGGCAGTCAGTCAGTCAATCAGTCGGTCAGTCCTGTGCAGTCAGTTAGTCACTAAAGCAGTCAGTCAGGCTCAGTCAGTCAGTCAGTCAGTCAGTCCAGTCCAGTCTCAGTCAGTCAGTCAGTCAGTCTCGGTCAGTCAGTCAGTCAGTCAGTCAGTCAGGCAGTCAGTCAGGCAGTCAGTCAGTCGGTCAGCCTTATTCAGTCAGTCTGTCAGTCAGTCAGTCAGTCAGCCTTATTCAGTCAGTCTGTCAGTCATCCTTATTCAGTCAGTCTGTCAGTCAGTCAGTCAGTCGGTCAGTCCTGTCCAGTCAGTTAGTCAGTCAAGCAGTCAGTCAGGTAGTCAAGCAGTCAGTCAGTCAGTGTCAGTCAGTCATTTAGTCATTCAGTCAGTCAGTGAAATAGCCAGTCAGAGAGTCAAGCAGTCAGTCAGTCAGTCTCAGTCAGTCAGTTAGTCAGTCAGTCAGTCAGTCAGTCAGTCAGTCCAGTCTCAGTCAGTCAGGCAGTTAGTCAGTCAGTCTCGGTCAGTCAGTGAGTCAGTCAGTCAGTATCAGTCAGTCAGTGAGTCAGTCTGTCAGTCAGGCAGTATCAGTCAGGCAGTAAGACTCCGCTCGACTGAACTCCGATAGCCTAATGGCTAGACCGCTGGTCTTCCAAGCGAGTGGCCTGGGTTCGAGTCCCAGCCGGAGCGAATATCTTCAATGTATATATTTCTTTTCTAATTTGAAAATTCTTTTTTTTTTCAATTTCTTTCCTTTGCAATTATTGATTATTTATGTAGGGAAGAAAATTCTGAGTCAGTTTAATTTTTCGACACGAAGATTTCAAAGTGTTTAAATAAACAATTACCAAGGTGCATTTTTTGTTTTTATTATGTTTAAAACTCCCACCGACAGAGCTCCCATAGACTAATGGCTAGAGTGTTAGGCTTCCAAGTGAGTGGCCCTGGGTTCGAGTCCCAGCCTGAACGAAAATCTTCAATGCATACTTTTAGTTTCTAATTTGAAATTTCTTCTTCTTTTTTTTTTAATTTTTCTCTTTTGCGAATATTGATTATTTATGTAGGGAGAAAAATTCTGAGTCAGTTTAATTATTCGACCTGTAAATTTCAAAGTGTTTGAATCAATAATTACCAAGGTGCATTTTTTGTTTTTATTATATTTAAGACTTCCATCGACAGAGCTCCGATAGCCTAATGGCTAGACTGTTGGGTTCCTAGCGCGTGGTACTGGGTTCGAGTCCCGGCCGGAAAGGAAATCTTAAATGCAAATATTTTTTTCTAATTTTATATTTCTTTTTTTTTTATTTTTCCCTTTTGCGAAGTCAGTCAGTCAGTCTGACAGTCAATCAGTCAAGCACTCAGTCATTCAGTCAAGCACTCAGTCATTCAGTCTCAGTCACTCAGTCAGTCAGTTAGTCCTTCAGCCAGTCAGTCAAGCAGTCAGTCATTTAGTCTCAGTCAGTCAGTCATTCAGTCAGTCAGTCAGTCACGCAGTCAGTCAGTCAGTCAGTCGGTCAGTCCTGTGCAGTCAGTTAGTCACTAAAGCAGTCAGTCAGTCTCAGTCAGTCAGTCAGTCAGTCAGTCCAGTCCAGTCTCGGTCAGTCAGTCAGTCAGTCTCGGTCAGTCAGTCAGTCAGTCATTCAGTCAGTCAGGCAGTCAGTCAGTCGGTCAGCCTTATTCAGTCAGTCTGTCAGTCAGTCAGTCAGTCAATTTTATTCAGTCAGTCTGTCAGTCATCCTTATTCAGTCAGTCTGTCAGTCATCCTTATTCAGTCAGTCTGTCAGTCAGTCAGTCGGTCAGTCCTGTCCAGTCAGTTAGTCAGTCAAGCAGTCAGTCAGGTAGTCAAGCAGTCAGTCAGTCAGTGTCAGTCAGTCATTTAGTCATTCAGTCAGTCAGTGAAATAGCCAGTCAGAGAGTCAAGCAGTCAGTCAGTCAGTCAGTCAGTCAGTCAGTCCATTCTCAGTCAGTCAGGCAGTTAGTCAGTCAGTCTCGGTCAGTCAGTGAGTCAGTCAGTCAGTATCAGTCAGTCAGTGAGTCAGTCTGTCAGTCAGGCAGTATCAGTCAGGCAGTAAGACTCCGCTCGACAGAACTCCGATAGCCTAATGGCTAGACCGCTGGTCTTCCAAGCGAGTGGCCTGGGTTCGAGTCCCAGCCGGAGCGAATATCTTCAATTTATATATTTCTTTTCTAATTTGAAAATTCTTTTTTTTTTCAATTTCTTTCCTTTGCAATTATTGATTATTTATGTAGGGAAGAAAATTCTGAGTCAGTTTAATTTTTCGACACGAAGATTTCAAAGTGTTTAAATAAACAATTACCAAGGTGCATTTTTTGTTTTTATTATATTTAAAACTCCCACCGACAGAGCTCCCATAGACTAATGGCTAGAGTGTTAGGCTTCCAAGCGAGTGGCCCTGGGTTCGAGTCCCAGCCTGAACGAAAATCTTCAATGTATACTTTTAGTTTCTAATTTGAAATTTTTTCTTCTTTTTTTTTTAATTTTTCTCTTTTGCGAATATTGATTATTTATGTAGGGAGAAAAATTCTGAGTCAGTTTAATTATTCGACCTGTAAATTTCAAAGTGTTTGAATCAATAATTACCAAGGTGCATTTTTTGTTTTTATTATATTTAAGACTTCCATCGACAGAGCTCCGATAGCCTAATGGCTAGACCGTTGGGTTCCAAGCGCGTGGTACTGGGTTCGAGTCCCGGCCGGAACGAAAATCTTCCATGTATATATTTCTCTTCTAATTTGAAGATTTTTTTTTTTTCAATTTCTTTCTTTTGCAAATATGGATTATTTATGTACGGAAGAAAATTCTGAGTCAGTTTAATCATTCGACCTTTAGATTTCAAAGATTTTAGATCAATAATTACTAAGGTGCATTTTTTGTTTTTATTATACTTAAGACACCGATCAACAGAGATCCGATAGTATATTAGCGAGAGCGTTGGGCTTCCATGAGTGTCGCCCTGGGTTCAAATCCCAGCCGGAAAGGTAATCTTAAATGCAAATATTTTTTTCTAATTTTATAATTCTTTTTTTTTTATTTTTCCCTTTTGCGAAGTCAGTCAGTCAGTCTGACAGTCAATCAGTCAAGCACTCAGTCATTCAGTCTCAGTCAGTCAGTCCAGTCAGTCAGTCACTCAGTCAGTCAGAAAGTCCTTCAGCCAGTCAGTCAAGCAGTCAGTCATTTAGTCTCAGTCAGTCAGTCATTCAGTCAGTCAGTCAGTCAGGCAGTCAGTCAGTCAGTCAGTCGGTCAGTCCTGTGCAGTCAGTTAGTCACTAAAGCAGTCAGTCAGTCTCAGTCAGTCAGTCAGTCAGTCAGTCCAGTCCAGTCTCAGTCAGTCAGTCAGTCAGTCTCGGTCAGTCAGTCAGTCAGTCATTCAGTCAGTCAGTCAGTCAGGCAGTCAGTCAGTCGGTCAGCCTTATTCAGTCAGTCTGTCAGTCAGTCAGTCAGTCAGCCTTATTCAGTCAGTCTGTCAGTCATCCTTATTCAGTCAGTCTGTCAGTCAGTCAGTCGGTCAGTCCTGTCCAGTCAGTTAGTCAGTCAAGCAGTCAGTCAGGTAGTCAAGCAGTCAGTCAGTCAGTGTCAGTCAGTCATTTAGTCATTCAGTCAGTCAGTGAAATAGCCAGTCAGAGAGTCAAGCAGTCAGTCAGTCAGTCTCAGTCAGTCAGTTAGTCAGTCAGTCAGTCAGTCAGTCAGTCAGTCCAGTCTCAGTCAGTCAGGCAGTTAGTCAGTCAGTCTCCATCAGTCAGTGAGTCAGTCAGTCAGTATCAGTCAGTCAGTGAGTCAGTCTGTCAGTCAGGCAGTATCAGTCAGGCAGTAAGACTCCGTTTGACAGAACTCCGATAGCCTAATGGCTAGACCGCTGGTCTTCCAAGCGAGTGGCCTGGGTTCGAGACCCAGCCGGAGCGAATATCTTCAATGTATATATTTCTTTTCTAATTTGAAAATTCTTTTTTTTTCAATTTCTTTCCTTTGCAATTATTGATTATTTATGTAGGGAAGAAAATTCTGAGTCAGTTTAATTTTTCGACACGAAGATTTCAAAGTGTTTAAATAATCAATTACCAAGGTGCATTTTTTGTTTTTATTATATTTAAAACTCCCACCGACAGAGCTCCCATAGACTAATGGCTAGAGTGTTAGGCTTCCAAGCGAGTGGCCCTGGGTTCGAGTCCCAGCCTGAACGAAAATCTTCAATGTATACTTTTAGTTTCTAATTTGAAATTTCTTCTTCTTTTTTTTTTAATTTTTCTCTTTTGCGAATATTGATTATTTATGTAGGGAGATAAATTCTGAGTCAGTTTAATTATTCGACCTGTAAATTTCAAAGTGTTTGAATCAATAATTACCAAGGTGCATTTTTTGTTTTTATGATATTTAAGACTTCCATCGACAGAGCTCCGATAGCCTAATGGCTAGACCGTTGGGTTCCTAGCGCGTGGTACTGGGTTCGAGTCCCGGCCGGAAAGGAAATCTTAAATGCAAATATTTTTTTCTAATTTTATAATTCTTTTTTTTTTATTTTTCCCTTTTGCGAAGTCAGTCAGTCAGTCTGACAGTCAATCAGTCAAGCACTCAGTCATTCAGTCTCAGTCAGTCAGTCCAGTCAGTCAGTCACTCAGTCAGTCAGTTAGTCCTTCAGCCAGTCAGTCAAGCAGTCAGTCATTTAGTCTCAGTCAGTCAGTCATTCAGTCAGTCAGCAAGTCAGGCAGTCAGTCAGTCAGTCAGTCGGTCAGTCCTGTGCAGTCAGTTAGTCACTAAAGCAGTCAGTCAGTCTCAGTCAGTCAGTCAGTCAGTCAGTCCAGTCCAGTCTCAGTCAGTCAGTCTCGGTCAGTCAGTCAGTCAGTCATTCAGTCAGTCAGTCAGTCAGGCAGTCAGTCAGTCGGTCAGCCTTATTCAGTCAGTCTGTCAGTCAGTCAGTCAGTCAGCCTTATTCAGTCAGTCTGTCAGTCATCCTTATTCAGTCAGTCTGTCAGTCAGTCAGTCGGTCAGTCCTGTCCAGTCAGTTAGTCAGTCAAGCAGTCAGTCAGGTAGTCAAGCATTCAGTCAGTCAGTGTCAGTCAGTCATTTAGTCATTCAGTCAGTCAGTGAAATAGCCAGTCAGAGAGTCAAGCAGTCAGTCAGTCAGTCTCAGTCAGTCAGTTAGTCAGTCAGTCAGTCAGTCCAGTCTCAGTCAGTCAGGCAGTTAGTCAGTCAGTCTCGATCAGTCAGTGAGTCAGTCAGTCAGTATCAGTCAGTCAGTGAGTCAGTCTGTCAGTCAGGCAGTAAGACTCCGCTCGACAGAACTCCGATAGCCTAATGGCTAGACCGCTGGTCAGTCAGTCAGTTAGTCCTTCAGCCAGTCAGTCAAGCAGTCAGTCATTTAGTCTCAGTCAGTCAGTCATTCAGTCAGTCAGTCAGTCAGGCAGTCAGTCAGTCAGTCAGTCGGTCAGTCCTGTGCAGTCAGTTAGTCACTAAAGCAGTCAGTCAGTCTCAGTCAGTCAGTCAGTCAGTCAGTCCAGTCCAGTCTCAGTCAGTCAGTCAGTCAGTCTCGGTCAGTCAGTCAGTCAGTCATTTAGTCAGTCAGTCAGTCAGGCAGTCAGTCAGTCGGTCAGCCTTATTCAGTCAGTCTGTCAGTCAGTCAGTCAGTCAGCCTTATTCAGTCAGTCTGTCAGTCATCCTTATTCAGTCAGTCTGTCAGTCAGTCAGTCGGTCAGTCCTGTCCAGTCAGTTAGTCAGTCAAGCAGTCAGTCAGGTAGTCAAGCAGTCAGTCAGTCAGTGTCAGTCAGTCATTTAGTCATTCAGTCAGTCAGTGAAATAGCCAGTCAGAGAGTCAAGCAGTCAGTCAGTCAGAGTCAGTCAGTCAGTTAGTCAGTCAGTCAGTCAGTCAGTCAGTCAGTCCAGTCTCAGTCAGTCAGGCAGTTAGTCAGTCAGTCTCGGTCAGTCAGTGAGTCAGTCAGTCAGTATCAGTCAGTCAGTGAGTCAGTCTGTCAGTCAGGCAGTATCAGTCAGGCAGTAAGACTCCGCTCGACAGAACTCCGATAGCCTAATGGCTAGACCGCTGGTCTTCCAAGCGAGTGGCCTGGGTTCGAGTCCCAGCCGGAGCGAATATCTTCAATGTATATATTTCTTTTCTAATTTGAAAATTCTTTTTTTTTTCAATTTCTTTCCTTTGCAATTATTGATTATTTATGTAGGGAAGAAAATTCTGAGTCAGTTTAATTTTTCGACACGAAGATTTCAAAGTGTTTAAATAAACAATTACCAAGGTGCATTTTTTGTTTTTATTATATTTAAAACTCCCACCGACAGAGCTCCCATAGACTAATGGCTAGAGTGTTAGGCTTCCAAGCGAGTGGCCCTGGGTTCGAGTCCCAGCCTGAACGAAAATCTTCAATGTATACTTTTAGTTTCTAATTTGAAATTTCTTCTTCTTTTTTTTTTAATTTTTCTCTTTTGCGAATATTGATTATTTATGTAGGGAGAAAAATTCTGAGTCAGTTTAATTATTTGACCTGTAAATTTCAAAGTGTTTGAATCAATAATTACCAAGGTGCATTTTCTGTTTTTATTATATTTAAGACTTCCATCGACAGAGCTCCGATAGCCTAATGGCTAGACCGTTGGGTTCCTAGCGCGTGGTACTGGGTTCGAGTCCCGGCCGGAAAGGAAATCTTAAATGCAAATATTTTTTTCTAATTTTATAATTCTTTTTTTTTTATTTTTCCCTTTTGCGAAGTCAGTCAGTCAGTCTGACAGTCAAACAGTCAAGCACTCAGTCATTCAGTCTCAGTCAGTCAGTCCAGTCAGTCAGTCACTCAGTCAGTCAGTTAGTCCTTCAGCCAGTCAGTCAAGCAGTCAGTCATTTAGTCTCAGTCAGTCAGTCATTCAGTCAGTCAGTCAGTCAGGCAGTCAGTCAGTCAGTCGGTCAGTCCTGTGCAGTCAGTTAGTCACTAAAGCAGTCAGTCAGTCTCAGTCAGTCAGTCAGTCAGTCAGTCCAGTCCAGTCTCAGTCAGTCAGTCTCGGTCAGTCAGTCATTCAGTCAGTCAGTCAGTCAGGCAGTCAGTCAGTCGGTCAGCCTTATTCAGTCAGTCTGTCAGTCAGTCAGTCAGTCAGCCTTATTCAGTCAGTCTGTCAGTCATCCTTATTCAGTCAGTCTGTCAGTCAGTCAGTCGGTCAGTCCTGTCCAGTCAGTTAGTCAGTCAAGCAGTCAGTCAGGTAGTCAAGCATTCAGTCAGTCAGTGTCAGTCAGTCATTTAGTCATTCAGTCAGTCAGTGAAATAGCCAGTCAGAGAGTCAAGCAGTCAGTCAGTCAGTCTCAGTCAGTCAGTTAGTCAGTCAGTCAGTCAGTCAGTCAGTCCAGTCTCAGTCAGTCAGGCAGTTAGTCAGTCAGTCTCGATCAGTCAGTGAGTCAGTCAGTCAGTATCAGTCAGTCAGTGAGTCAGTCTGTCAGTCAGGCAGTAAGACTCCGCTCGACAGAACTCCGATAGCCTAATGGCTAGACCGCTGGTCTTCCAAGCGAGTGGCCTGGGTTCGAGTCCCAGCCGGAGCGAATATCTTCAATGTATATATTTCTTTTCTAATTTGAAAATTCTTTTTTTTTCAATTTCTTTCCTTTGCAATTATTGATTATTTATGTAGGGAAGAAAATTCTGAGTCAGTTTAATTTTTCGACACGAAGATTTCAAAGTGTTTAAATAAACAATTACCAAGGTGCATTTTTTGTTTTTATTATATTTAAAACTCCCACCGACAGAGCTCCCATAGACTAATGGCTAGAGTGTTAGGCTTCCAAGCGAGTGGCCCTGGTTTCGAGTCCCAGCCTGAACGAAAATCTTCAATGTATACTTTTAGTTTCTAATTTGAAATTTCTTCTTCTTTTTTTTAAAATTTTTCTCTTTTGCGAATATTGATTATTTATGTAGGGAGAAAAATTCTGAGTCAGTTTAATTATTCGACCTGTAAATTTCAAAGTGTTTGAATCAATAATTACCAAGGTGCATTTTTTGTTTTTATTATATTTAAGACTTCCATCGACAGAGCTCCGATAGCCTAATGGCTAGACCGTTGGGTTCCAAGCGCGTGGTACTGGGTTCGAGTCCCGGCCGGAACGAAAATCTTCCATGTATATATTTCTCTTCTAATTTGAAGATACTTTTTTTTTTCAATTTCTTTCTTTTGCAAATATGGATTATTTATGTACGGAAGAAAATTCTGAGTCAGTTTAATCATTCGACCTTTAGATTTCAAAGATTTTAGATCAATAATTACTAAGGTGCATTTTTTGTTTTTATTATAATTAAGACACCGATCAACAGAGATCCGATAGTATATTGGCGAGAGCGTTGGGCTTCCGTGAGTGTCGCCCTGGGTTCAAATCCCAGCCGGAAAGGAAATCTTAAATGCAAATATTTTTTCTAATTTTATAATTCTTTTTTTTTTTTATTTTTCCCTTTTGCGAAGTCAGTCAGTCAGTCTGACAGTCAATCAGTCAAGCACTCAGTCATTCAGTCTCAGTCAGTTAGTCCAGTCAGTCAGTCACTCAGTCAGTCAGTTAGTCCTTCAGCCAGTCAGTCAAGCAGTCAGTCATTTAGTCTCAGTCAGTCAGTCATTCAGTCAGTCAGTCAGTCAGGCAGTCAGTCAGTCAGTCAGTCGGTCAGTCCTGTGCAGTCAGTTAGTCACTAAAGCAGTCAGTCAGTCTCAGTCAGTCAGTCAGTCAGTCAGTCCAGTCCAGTCTCAGTCAGTCAGTCAGTCAGTCTCGGTCAGTCAGTCAGTCAGTCATTCAGTCAGTCAGTCAGGCAGTCAGTCAGTCGGTCAGCCTTATTCAGTCAGTCTGTCAGTCAGTCAGCCTTATTCAGTCAGTCTGTCAGTCATCCTTATTCAGTCAGTCTGTCAGTCAGTCAGTCGGTCAGTCCTGTCCAGTCAGTTAGTCAGTTAAGCAGTCAGTCAGGTAGTCAAGCAGTCAGTCAGTCAGTGTCAGTCAGTCATTTAGTCATTCAGTCAGTCAGTGAAATAGCCAGTCAGAGAGTCAAGCAGTCAGTCAGTCAGTCTCAGTCAGTCAGTTAGTCAGTCAGTCAGTCAGTCAGTCAGTCAGTCCAGTCTCAGTCAGTCAGGCAGTTAGTCAGTCAGTCTCGGTTAGTCAGTGAGTCAGTCAGTCAGTATCAGTCAGTCAGTGAGTCAGTCTGTCAGTCAGGCAGTATCAGTCAGGCAGTAAGACTCCGCTCGACAGAACTCCGATAGCCTAATGGCTAGACCGCTGGTCTTCCAAGCGAGTGGCCTGGGTTCGAGTCCCAGCCGGAGCGAATATCTTCAATGTATATATTTCTTTTCTAATTTGAAAATTCTTTTTTTTTTTCAATTTCTTTCCTTTGCAATTATTGATTATTTATGTAGGGAAGAAAATTCTGAGTCAGTTTAATTTTTCGACACGAAGATTTTAAAGTGTTTAAATAAACAATTACCAAGGTGCATTTTTTGTTTTTATTATATTTAAAACTCCCACCGACAGAGCGCCCATAGACTAATGGCTAGAGTGTTAGGCTTCCAAGCGAGTGGCCCTGGGTTCGAGTCCCAGCCTGAACGAAAATCTTCAATGTATACTTTTAGTTTCTAATTTGAAATTTCTTCTTCTTTTTTTTTAATTTTTCTCTTTTGCGAATATTGATTATTTATGTAGGGAGAAAAATTCTGAGTCAGTTTAATTATTCGACCTGTAAATTTCAAAGTGTTTGAATCAATAATTACCAAGGTGCATTTTTTGTTTTTATTATATTTAAGACTTCCATCGACAGAGCTCCGATAGCCTAATGGCTAGACCGTTGGGTTCCAAGCGCGTGGTACTGGGTTCGAGTCCCGGCCGGAACGAAAATCTTCCATGTATATATTTCTCTTCTAATTTGAAGATTCTTTTTTTTTTCAATTTCTTTCTTTTGCAAATATGGATTATTTATGTACGGAAGAAAATTCTGAGTCAGTTTAATCATTCGACCTTTAGATTTCAAAGATTTTAGATCAATAATTACTAAGGTGCATTTTTTGTTTTTATTATAATTAAGACACCGATCAACAGAGCTCCGATAGTATATTGGCGAGAGCGTTGGGCTTCCATGAGTGTCACCCTGGGTTCAAATCCGAGCCGGAAAGGAAATCTTAAATGCAAATATTTTTTTCTAATTTTATAATTCTTTTTTTTTTATTTTTCCCTTTTGCGAAGTCAGTCAGTCAGTCTGACAGTCAATCAGTCAAGCACTCAGTCATTCAGTCTCAGTCAGTCAGTCCAGTCAGTCAGTCACTCAGTCAGTCAGTTAGTCCTTCAGCCAGTCAGTCAAGCAGTCAGTCATTTAGTCTCAGTCAGTCAGTCATTCAGTCAGTCAGTCAGTCAGGCAGTCAGTCAGTCAGTCAGTCGGTCAGTCCTGTGCAGTCAGTTAGTCACTAAAGCAGTCAGTCAGTCTCAGTCAGTCAGTCAGTCAGTCCAGTCCAGTCTCAGTCAGTCAGTCAGTCAGTCTCGGTCAGTCAGTCAGTCTCGGTCAGTCAGTCAGTCAGTCATTCAGTCAGTCAGTCAGTCAGGCAGTCAGTCAGTCGGTCAGCCTTATTCAGTCAGTCTGTCAGTCAGTCAGTCAGTCAGCCTTATTCAGTCAGTCTGTCAGTCATCCTTATTCAGTCAGTCTGTCAGTCAGTCAGTCGGTCAGTCCTGTCCAGTCAGTTAGTCAGTCAAGCAGTCAGTCAGGTAGTCAAGCAGTCAGTCAGTCAGTGTCAGTCAGTCATTTAGTCATTCAGTCAGTCAGTGAAATAGCCAGTCAGAGAGTCAAGCAGTCAGTCAGTCAGTCTCAGTCAGTCAGTTAGTCAGTCAGTCAGTCAGTCAGTCCAGTCTCAGTCAGTCAGGCAGTTAGTCAGTCAGTCTCGGTCAGTCAGTGAGTCAGTCAGTCAGTATCAGTCAGTCAGTGAGTCAGTCTGTCAGTCAGGCAGTATCAGTCAGGCAGTAAGACTCCGCTCGACAGAACTCCGATAGCCTAATGGCTAGACCGCTGGTCTTCCAAGCGAGTGGCCTGGGTTCGAGTCCCAACCGGAGCGAATATCTTCAATGTATATATTTCTTTTCTAATTTGAAAATTCTTTTTTTTTCAATTTCTTTCCTTTGCAATTATTGATTATTTATGTAGGGAAGAAAATTCTGAGTCAGTTTAATTTTTCGACACGAAGATTTCAAAGTGTTTAAATAAACAATTACCAAGGTGCATTTTTTGTTTTTATTATATTTAAAACTCCCACCGACAGAGCTCCCATAGACTAATGGCTAGAGTGTTAGGCTTCCAAGCGAGTGGTCCTGGGTTCGAGTCCCAGCCTGAACGAAAATATTCAATGTATACTTTTAGTTTCTAATATGAAATTTCTTCTTCTTTTTTTTTTAATTTTTCTCTTTTGCGAATATTGATTATTTATGTAGGGAGAAAAATTCTGAGTCAGTTTAATTATTCGACCTGTAAATTTCAAAGTGTTTGAATCAATAATTACCAAGGTGCATTTTTTGTTTTTATTATATTTAAGACTTCCATCGACAGAGCTCCGACAGCCTAATGGCTAGACCGTTGGGTTCCTAGCGCGTGGTACTGGGTTCGAGTCCCGGCCGGAAAGGAAATCTTAAATGCAAATATTTTTTTCTAATTTTATAATTCTTTTTTTTTATTTTTCCCTTTTGCGAAGTCAGTCAGTCAGTCTGACAGTCAATCAGTCAAGCACTCAGTCATTCAGTCTCAGTCAGTCAGTCCAGTCAGTCAGTCACTCAGTCAGTCAGTTAGTCCTTCAGCCAGTCAGTCAAGCAGTCAGTCATTTAGTCTCAGTCAGTCAGTCATTCAGTCAGTCAGTCAGTCAGGCAGTCAGTCAGTCAGTCAGTCGGTCAGTCCTGTGCAGTCAGTTAGTCACTAAAGCAGTCAGTCAGTCTCATTCAGTCAGTCAGTCAGTCTCGGTCAGTCAGTCAGTCAGTCATTCAGTCAGTCAGTCAGTCAGTCGGTCAGCCTTATTCAGTCAGTCTGTCAGTCAGTCAGTCAGTCAGCCTTATTCAGTCAGTCAGGCAGTCAGTCAGTCGGTCAGCCTTATTCAGTCAGTCTGTCAGTCATCCTTATTCAGTCAGTCTGTCAGTCAGTCAGTCGGTCAGTCCTGTCCAGTCAGTTAGTCAGTCAAGCAGTCAGTCAGGTAGTCAAGCAGTCAGTCAGTCAGTGTCAGTCAGTCATTTATTCATTCAGTCAGTCAGTGAAATACCCAGTCAGAGAGTCAAGCAGTCAGTCAGTCAGTCTCAGTCAGTCAGTTAGTCAGTCAGTCAGTCAGTCAGTCAGTCAGTCCAGTCTCAGTCAGTCAGGCAGTTAGTCAGTCAGTCTCGGTCAGTCAGTGAGTCAGTCAGTCAGTATCAGTCAGTCAGTGAGTCAGTCTGTCAGTCAGGCAGTATCAGTCAGGCAGTAAGACTCCGCTCGACAGAACTCCGATAGCCTAATGGCTAGACCGCTGGTCTTCCAAGCGAGTGGCCTGGGTTCGAGTCCCAACCGGAGCGAATATCTTCAATGTATATATTTCTTTTCTAATTTGAAAATTCTTTTTTTTTCAATTTCTTTCCTTTGCAATTATTGATTATTTATGTAGGGAAGAAAATTCTGAGTCAGTTTAATTTTTCGACACGAAGATTTCAAAGTGTTTAAATAAACAATTACCAAGGTGCATTTTTTGTTTTTATTATATTTAAAACTCCCACCGACAGAGCTCCCATAGACTAATGGCTAGAGTGTTAGGCTTCCAAGCGAGTGGCCCTGGGTTCGAGTCCCAGCCTGAACGAAAATTTTCAATGTATACTTTTAGTTTCTAATTTGAAATGTCTTCTTCTTTTTTTTCAATTTTTCTCTTTTGCGAATATTGATTATTTATGTAGGGAGAAAAATTCTGAGTCAGTTTAATTATTCGACCTGTAAATTTCAAAGTGTTTGAATCAATAATTACCAAGGTGCATTTTTTGTTTTTATTATATTTAAGACTTCCATCGACAGAGCTCCGATAGCCTAATGGCTAGACCGTTGGGTTCCTAGCGCGTGGTACTGGGTTCGAGTCCCGGCCGGAAAGGAAATCTTAAATGCAAATATTTTTTTCTAATTTTATAATTCTTTTTTTTTTTATTTTTCCCTTTTGCGAAGTCAGTCAGTCAGTCTGACAGTCAATCAGTCAAGCACTCAGTCATTCAGTCTCAGTCAGTCAGTCCAGTCAGTCAGTCACTCAGTCAGTCAGTTAGTCCTTCAGCCAGTCAGTCAAGCAGTCAGTCATTTAGTCTCAGTCAGTCAGTCATTCAGTCAGTCAGTCAGTCAGGCAGTCAGTCAGTCAGTCAGTCGGTCAGTCCTGTGCAGTCAGTTAGTCACTAAAGCAGTCAGTCAGTCTCAGTCAGTCAGTCAGTCAGTCAGTCCAGTCCAGTCTCAGTCAGTCAGTCAGTCTCGGTCAGTCAGTCAGTCAGTCATTCAGTCAGGCAGTCAGTCAGTCGTTCAGCCTTATTCAGTCAGTCTGTCAGTCAGTCAGTCAGTCAGCCTTATTCAGTCAGTCTGTCAGTCATCCTTATTCAGTCAGTCTGTCAGTCAGTCAGTCGGTCAGTCCTGTCCAGTCAGTTAGTCAGTCAAGCAGTCAGTCAGGTAGTCAGTCAGTCGGTCAGTCCTGTCCAGTCAGTCATTTAGTCATTCAGTCAGTCAGTGAAATAGCCAGTCAGAGAGTCAAGCAGTCAGTCAGTCCAGTCTCAGTCAGTCAGGCAGTTAGTCAGTCAGTCTCGTTTAGTCAGTGAGTCAGTCAGTCAGTATCAGTCAGTCAGTGAGTCAGTCTGTCAGTCAGGCAGTATCAGTCAGGCAGTAAGACTTCGTTTGACAGAACTCCGATAGCCTAATGGCTAGACCGCTGGTCTTCCAAGCGAGTGGCCTGGGTTCGAGTCCCAGCCGGAGCGAATATCTTCAATGTATATATTTCTTTTCTAATTTGAAAATTCTTTTTTTTTTTCAATTTCTTTCCTTTGCAATTATTGATTATTTATGTAGGGAAGAAAATTCTGAGTCAGTTTAATTTTTCGACACGAAGATTTCAAAGTGTTTAAATAAACAATTACCAAGGTGCATTTTTTGTTTTTATTATATTTAAAACTCCCACCGACAGAGCTCCCATAGACTAATGGCTAGAGTGTTAGGCTTCCAAGCGAGTGGCCCTGGGTTCGAGTCCCAGCCTGAACGAAAATCTTCAATGTATACTTTTAGTTTCTAATTTGAAATTTCTTCTTCTTTTTTTTTTTAATTTTTCTCTTTTGCGAATATTGATTATTTATGTAGGGAGAAAAATTCTGAGTCAGTTTAATTATTCGACCTGTAAATTTCAAAGTGTTTGAATCAATAATTACCAAGGTGCATTTTTTGTTTTTATTATATTTAAGACTTCCATCGACAGAGCTCCGATAGCCTAATGGCTAGACTGTTGGGTTCCTAGCGCGTGGTACTGGGTTCGAGTCCCGGCCGGAAAGGAAATCTTAAATGCAAATATTTTTTTCTAATTTTATAATTCTTTTTTTTTTATTTTTCCCTTTTGCGAAGTCAGTCAGTCAGTCTGACAGTCAATCAGTCAAGCACTCAGTCATTCAGTCTCAGTCAGTCAGTCCAGTCAGTCAGTCACTCAGTCAGTCAGTTAGTCCTTCAGCCAGTCAGTCAAGCAGTCAGTCATTTAGTCTCAGTCAGTCAGTCATTCAGTCAGTCAGTCAGTCAGGCAGTCAGTCAGTCAGTCAGTCGGTCAGTCCTGTGCAGTCAGTTAGTCACTAAAGCAGTCGGTCAGTCTCAGTCAGTCAGTCAGTCAGTCTCGGTCAGTCAGTCAGTCAGTCATTCAGTCAGTCAGTCAGTCAGTCGGTCAGCCTTATTCAGTCAGTCTGTCAGTCAGTCAGTCAGTCAGCCTTATTCAGTCAGTCTGTCAGTCATCCTTATTCAGTCAGTCTGTCAGTCAGTCAGTCGGTCAGTCCTGTCCAGTCAGTTAGTCAGTCAAGCAGTCAGTCAGGTAGTCAAGCAGTCAGTCAGTCAGTGTCAGTCAGTCATTTAGTCATTCAGTCAGTCAGTGAAATAGCCAGTCAGAGAGTCAAGCAGTCAGTCAGTCAGTCTCAGTCAGTCAGTTAGTCAGTCAGTCAGTCAGTCAGTCAGTCAGTCCAGTCTCAGTCAGTCAGGCAGTTAGTCAGTCAGTCTCGGTCAGTCAGTGAGTCAGTCAGTCAGTATCAGTCAGTCAGTGAGTCAGTCTGTCAGTCAGGCAGTATCAGTCAGGCAGTAAGACTCCGCTCGACAGAACTCCGATAGCCTAATGGCTAGACCGCTGGTCTTCCAAGCGAGTGGCCTGGGTTCGAGTCCCAACCGGAGCGAATATCTTCAATGTATATATTTCTTTTCTAATTTGAAAATTCTTTTTTTTTTCAATTTCTTTCCTTTGCAATTATTGATTATTTATGTAGGGAAGAAAATTCTGAGTCAGTTTAATTTTTCGACACGAAGATTTCAAAGTGTTTAAATAAACAATTACCAAGGTGCATTTTTTGTTTTTATTATATTTAAAACTCCCACCGACAGAGCTCCCATAGACTAATGGCTAGAGTGTTAGGCTTCCAAGCGAGTGGCCCTGGGTTCGAGTCCCAGCCTGAACGAAAATTTTCAATGTATACTTTTAGTTTCTAATTTGAAATGTCTTCTTCTTTTTTTTCAATTTTTCTCTTTTGCGAATATTGATTATTTATGTAGGGAGAAAAATTCTGAGTCAGTTTAATTATTCGACCTGTAAATTTCAAAGTGTTTGAATCAATAATTACCAAGGTGCATTTTTTGTTTTTATTATATTTAAGACTTCCATCGACAGAGCTCCGATAGCCAAATGGCTAGACCGTTGGGTTCCTAGCGCGTGGTACTGGGTTCGAGTCCCGGCCGGAAAGGAAATCTTAAATGCAAATATTTTTTTCTAATTTTATAATTCTTTTTTTTTATTTTTCCCTTTTGCGAAGTCAGTCAGTCAGTCTGACAGTCAATCAGTCAAGCACTCAGTCATTCAGTCTCAGTCAGTCAGTCCAGTCAGTCAGTCACTCAGTCAGTCAGTTAGTCCTTCAGCCAGTCAGTCAAGCAGTCAGTCATTTAGTCTCAGTCAGTCAGTCATTCAGTCAGTCAGTCAGTCAGGCAGTCAGTCAGTCAGTCAGTCGGTCAGTCCTGTGCAGTCAGTTAGTCACTAAAGCAGTCAGTCAGTCTCAGTCAGTCAGTCAGTCAGTCAGTCCAGTCCAGTCTCAGTCAGTCAGTCAGTCTCGGTCAGTCAGTCAGTCAGTCATTCAGTCAGGCAGTCAGTCAGTCGTTCAGCCTTATTCAGTCAGTCTGTCAGTCAGTCAGTCAGTCAGCCTTATTCAGTCAGTCTGTCAGTCATCCTTATTCAGTCAGTCTGTCAGTCAGTCAGTCGGTCAGTCCTGTCCAGTCAGTTAGTCAGTCAAGCAGTCAGTCAGGTAGTCAGTCAGTCGGTCAGTCCTGTCCAGTCAGTCATTTAGTCATTCAGTCAGTCAGTGAAATAGCCAGTCAGAGAGTCAAGCAGTCAGTCAGTCCAGTCTCAGTCAGTCAGGCAGTTAGTCAGTCAGTCTCGGTCAGTCAGTGAGTCAGTCAGTCAGTATCAGTCAGTCAGTGAGTCAGTCTGTCAGTCAGGCAGTATCAGTCAGGCAGTAAGACTCCGTTTGACAGAACTCCGATAGCCTAATGGCTAGACCGCTGGTCTTCCAAGCGAGTGGCCTGGGTTCGAGTCCCAGCCGGAGCGAATATCTTCAATGTATATATTTCTTTTCTAATTTGAAAATTCTTTTTTTTTTCAATTTCTTTCCTTTGCAATTATTGATTATTTATGTAGGGAAGAAAATTCTGAGTCAGTTTAATTTTTCGACACGAAGATTTCAAAGTGTTTAAATAAACAATTACCAAGGTGCATTTTTTGTTTTTATTATATTTAAAACTCCCACCGACAGAGCTCCCATAGACTAATGGCTAGAGTGTTAGGCTTCCAAGCGTGTGGCCCTGGGTTCGAGTCCCAGCCTGAACGAAAATCTTCAATGTATACTTTTAGTTTCTAATTTGAAATTTCTTCTTCTTTTTTTTTTTAATTTTTCTCTTTTGCGAATATTGATTATTTATGTAGGGAGAAAAATTCTGAGTCAGTTTAATTATTCGACCTGTAAATTTCAAAGTGTTTGAATCAATAATTACCAAGGTGCATTTTTTGTTTTTATTATATTTAAGGGGTCTAAGGACCTTTAAACTTCAAAATTTCCGATTTTCTGGAAAAAATATATGTTATGCACAGTTTAATTCTGAACAATTTGATACTTTATTTATTACTATACGCCAAAAACTTTTCGAGTTATTGTAAAAATATCTAAACTTTCCCCATAGAGATTTATGTTAACAGTAGCTGTTTAAGCCTCTTTTTCTCAGGTACCGGTTTCTTCGGTTTTCTCGTTTTGCGCGCATGATATCTCAGAAAGTTTCTTATATATGTCCGTAAAACTTTTAATGTATGTTTATCTGGTTTATATTTATGACCTGAACCTAAATTTATTATTTTTTTTTAATTATTTATTTATTTTTTTGAAATTTGGTAAGTTAATATCGAAAATTTCCAAAACTTTGGGTAAAAAAATGTTTATTTTTAAATATTAACTTTAATTTTTTAGTTGAAATTTAGGTTCAGATCATTAAGATATATCAGACAAACATGCATGAAAAGTTTTACGGAGATATATTAAAAACTTTCTGAAATATCATGCGCGCAAAACGAGAAAACCGAAGAAATCGGCACCTGAGAAAAAGAGGCTTAAACAACTGCTGTTAACATAAATCTCTACGGGGAAAGTTTACGCATTTTTACAATAACTCGAAAAGTTTTTGGCGTATGGTAATAAATAAGGTATCAAATTGTTCAAAATAAAATTATGCATAACATATATTTTTTCCAGAAAATCGAAAATTCTGAAGATTAAAGGTCCTTAGACCCCTTAAGACTTCCATCGACAGAGCTCCGACAGCCTAATGGCTAGACCGTTGGGTTCCTAGCGCGTGGTACTGGGTTCGAGTCCCGGCCGGAAAGGAAATCTTAAATGCAAATATTTTTTTCTAATTTTATAATTCTTTTTTTTTATTTTTCCCTTTTGCGAAGTCAGTCAGTCAGTCTGACAGTCAATCAGTCAAGCACTCAGTCATTCAGTCTCAGTCAGTCAGTCCAGTCAGTCAGTCACTCAGTCAGTCAGTTAGTCCTTCAGCCAGTCAGTCAAGCAGTCAGTCATTTAGTCTCAGTCAGTCAGTCATTCAGTCAGTCAGTCAGTCAGGCAGTCAGTCAGTCAGTCAGTCGGTCAGTCCTGTGCAGTCAGTTAGTCACTAAAGCAGTCAGTCAGTCTCAGTCAGTCAGTCAGTCAGTCTCGGTCAGTCAGTCAGTCAGTCATTCAGTCAGTCAGTCAGTCAGTCGGTCAGCCTTATTCAGTCAGTCTGTCAGTCAGTCAGTCAGTCAGCCTTATTCAGTCAGTCTGTCAGTCATCCTTATTCAGTCAGTCTGTCAGTCAGTCAGTCGGTCAGTCCTGTCCAGTCAGTTAGTCAGTCAAGCAGTCAGTCAGAGAGTCAAGCAGTCAGTCAGTCAGTCTCAGTCAGTCAGTTAGTCAGTCAGTCAGTCAGTCAGTCAGTCAGTCCAGTCTCAGTCAGTCAGGCAGTTAGTCAGTCAGTCTCGGTCAGTCAGTGAGTCAGTCAGTCAGTATCAGTCAGTCAGTGAGTCAGTCTGTCAGTCAGGCAGTATCAGTCAGGCAGTAAGACTCCGCTCGACAGAACTCCGATAGCCTAATGGCTAGACCGCTGGTCTTCCAAGCGAGTGGCCTGGGTTCGAGTCCCAACCGGAGCGAATATCTTCAATGTATATATTTCTTTTCTAATTTGAAAATTCTTTTTTTTTTCAATTTCTTTCCTTTGCAATTATTGATTATTTATGTAGGGAAGAAAATTCTGAGTCAGTTTAATTTTTCGACACGAAGATTTCAAAGTGTTTAAATAAACAATTACCAAGGTGCATTTTTTGTTTTTATTATATTTAAAACTCCCACCGACAGAGCTCCCATAGACTAATGGCTAGAGTGTTAGGCTTCCAAGCGAGTGGCCCTGGGTTCGAGTCCCAGCCTGAACGAAAATTTTCAATGTATACTTTTAGTTTCTAATTTGAAATGTCTTCTTCTTTTTTTTCAATTTTTCTCTTTTGCGAATATTGATTATTTATGTAGGGAGAAAAATTCTGAGTCAGTTTAATTATTCGACCTGTAAATTTCAAAGTGTTTGAATCAATAATTACCAAGGTGCATTTTTTGTTTTTATTATATTTAAGACTTCCATCGACAGAGCTCCGATAGCCTAATGGCTAGACCGTTGGGTTCCTAGCGCGTGGTACTGGGTTCGAGTCCCGGCCGGAAAGGAAATCTTAAATGCAAATATTTTTTTCTAATTTTATAATTCTTTTTTTTTTATTTTTCCCTTTTGCGAAGTCAGTCAGTCAGTCTGACAGTCAATCAGTCAAGCACTCAGTCATTCAGTCTCAGTCAGTCAGTCCAGTCAGTCAGTCACTCAGTCAGTCAGTTAGTCCTTCAGCCAGTCAGTCAAGCAGTCAGTCATTTAGTCTCAGTCAGTCAGTCATTCAGTCAGTCAGTCAGTCAGGCAGTCAGTCAGTCAGTCAGTCGGTCAGTCCTGTGCAGTCAGTTAGTCACTAAAGCAGTCAGTCAGTCTCAGTCAGTCAGTCAGTCAGTCAGTCCAGTCCAGTCTCAGTCAGTCAGTCAGTCTCGGTCAGTCAGTCAGTCAGTCATTCAGTCAGGCAGTCAGTCAGTCGTTCAGCCTTATTCAGTCAGTCTGTCAGTCAGTCAGTCAGTCAGCCTTATTCAGTCAGTCTGTCAGTCATCCTTATTCAGTCAGTCTGTCAGTCAGTCAGTCGGTCAGTCCTGTCCAGTCAGTTAGTCAGTCAAGCAGTCAGTCAGGTAGTCAGTCAGTCGGTCAGTCCTGTCCAGTCAGTCATTTAGTCATTCAGTCAGTCAGTGAAATAGCCAGTCAGAGAGTCAAGCAGTCAGTCAGTCCAGTCTCAGTCAGTCAGGCAGTTAGTCAGTCAGTCTCGTTTAGTCAGTATCAGTCAGTCAGTGAGTCAGTCTGTCAGTCAGGCAGTATCAGTCAGGCAGTAAGACTCCGTTTGACAGAACTCCGATAGCCTAATGGCTAGACCGCTGGTCTTCCAAGCGAGTGGCCTGGGTTCGAGTCCCAGCCGGAGCGAATATCTTCAATGTATATATTTCTTTTCTAATTTGAAAATTCTTTTTTTTTTTCAATTTCTTTCCTTTGCAATTATGGATTATTTATGTAGGGAAGAAAATTCTGAGTCAGTTTAATTTTTCGACACGAAGATTTCAAAGTGTTTAAATAAACAATTACCAAGGTGCATTTTTTGTTTTTATTATATTTAAAACTCCCACCGACAGAGCTCCCATAGACTAATGGCTAGAGTGTTAGGCTTCCAAGCGAGTGGCCCTGGGTTCGAGTCCCAGCCTGAACGAAAATCTTCAATGTATACTTTTAGTTTCTAATTTGAAATTTCTTCTTCTTTTTTTTTTTAATTTTTCTCTTTTGCGAATATTGATTATTTATGTAGGGAGAAAAATTCTGAGTCAGTTTAATTATTCGACCTGTAAATTTCAAAGTGTTTGAATCAATAATTACCAAGGTGCATTTTTTGTTTTTATTATATTTAAGACTTCCATCGACAGAGCTCCGATAGCCTAATGGCTAGACTGTTGGGTTCCTAGCGCGTGGTACTGGGTTCGAGTCCCGGCCGGAAAGGAAATCTTAAATGCAAATATTTTTTTCTAATTTTATAATTCTTTTTTTTTTATTTTTCCCTTTTGCGAAGTCAGTCAGTCAGTCTGACAGTCAATCAGTCAAGCACTCAGTCATTCAGTCTCAGTCAGTCAGTCCAGTCAGTCAGTCACTCAGTCAGTCAGTTAGTCCTTCAGCCAGTCAGTCAAGCAGTCAGTCATTTAGTCTCAGTCAGTCAGTCATTCAGTCAGTCAGTCAGTCAGGCAGTCAGTCAGTCAGTCAGTCGGTCAGTCCTGTGCAGTCAGTTAGTCACTAAAGCAGTCAGTCAGTCTCAGTCAGTCAGTCAGTCAGTCTCGGTCAGTCAGTCAGTCAGTCAGTCAGTTAGTCCTTCAGCCAGTCAGTCAAGCAGTCAGTCATTTAGTCTCAGTCAGTCAGTCATTCAGTCAGTCAGTCAGTCAGGCAGTCAGTCAGTCAGTCAGTCGGTCAGTCCTGTGCAGTCAGTTAGTCACTAAAGCAGTCAGTCAGTCTCAGTCAGTCAGTCAGTCAGTCAGTCCAGTCCAGTCTCAGTCAGTCAGTCAGTCTCGGTCAGTCAGTCAGTCAGTCATTCAGTCAGGCAGTCAGTCAGTCGTTCAGCCTTATTCAGTCAGTCTGTCAGTCAGTCAGTCAGTCAGCCTTATTCAGTCAGTCTGTCAGTCATCCTTATTCAGTCAGTCTGTCAGTCAGTCAGTCGGTCAGTCCTGTCCAGTCAGTTAGTCAGTCAAGCAGTCAGTCAGGTAGTCAGTCAGTCGGTCAGTCCTGTCCAGTCAGTCATTTAGTCATTCAGTCAGTCAGTGAAATAGCCAGTCAGAGAGTCAAGCAGTCAGTCAGTCCAGTCTCAGTCAGTCAGGCAGTTAGTCAGTCAGTCTCGTTTAGTCAGTATCAGTCAGTCAGTGAGTCAGTCTGTCAGTCAGGCAGTATCAGTCAGGCAGTAAGACTCCGTTTGACAGAACTCCGATAGCCTAATGGCTAGACCGCTGGTCTTCCAAGCGAGTGGCCTGGGTTCGAGTCCCAGCCGGAGCGAATATCTTCAATGTATATATTTCTTTTCTAATTTGAAAATTCTTTTTTTTTTTCAATTTCTTTCCTTTGCAATTATGGATTATTTATGTAGGGAAGAAAATTCTGAGTCAGTTTAATTTTTCGACACGAAGATTTCAAAGTGTTTAAATAAACAATTACCAAGGTGCATTTTTTGTTTTTATTATATTTAAAACTCCCACCGACAGAGCTCCCATAGACTAATGGCTAGAGTGTTAGGCTTCCAAGCGAGTGGCCCTGGGTTCGAGTCCCAGCCTGAACGAAAATCTTCAATGTATACTTTTAGTTTCTAATTTGAAATTTCTTCTTCTTTTTTTTTTTAATTTTTCTCTTTTGCGAATATTGATTATTTATGTAGGGAGAAAAATTCTGAGTCAGTTTAATTATTCGACCTGTAAATTTCAAAGTGTTTGAATCAATAATTACCAAGGTGCATTTTTTGTTTTTATTATATTTAAGACTTCCATCGACAGAGCTCCGATAGCCTAATGGCTAGACTGTTGGGTTCCTAGCGCGTGGTACTGGGTTCGAGTCCCGGCCGGAAAGGAAATCTTAAATGCAAATATTTTTTTCTAATTTTATAATTCTTTTTTTTTTATTTTTCCCTTTTGCGAAGTCAGTCAGTCAGTCTGACAGTCAATCAGTCAAGCACTCAGTCATTCAGTCTCAGTCAGTCAGTCCAGTCAGTCAGTCACTCAGTCAGTCAGTTAGTCCTTCAGCCAGTCAGTCAAGCAGTCAGTCATTTAGTCTCAGTCAGTCAGTCATTCAGTCAGTCAGTCAGTCAGGCAGTCAGTCAGTCAGTCAGTCGGTCAGTCCTGTGCAGTCAGTTAGTCACTAAAGCAGTCAGTCAGTCTCAGTCAGTCAGTCAGTCAGTCTCGGTCAGTCAGTCAGTCAGTCATTCAGTCAGTCAGTCAGTCAGTCGGTCAGCCTTATTCAGTCAGTCTGTCAGTCAGTCAGTCAGTCAGCCTTATTCAGTCAGTCTGTCAGTCATCCTTATTCAGTCAGTCTGTCAGTCAGTCAGTCGGTCAGTCCTGTCCAGTCAGTTAGTCAGTCAAGCAGTCAGTCAGGTAGTCAAGCAGTCAGTCAGTCAGTGTCAGTCAGTCATTTAGTCATTCAGTCAGTCAGTGAAATAGCCAGTCAGAGAGTCAAGCAGTCAGTCAGTCAGTCTCAGTCAGTCAGTTAGTCAGTCAGTCAGTCAGTCAGTCAGTCAGTCCAGTCTCAGTCAGTCAGGCAGTTAGTCAGTCAGTCTCGGTCAGTCAGTGAGTCAGTCAGTCAGTATCAGTCAGTCAGTGAGTCAGTCTGTCAGTCAGGCAGTATCAGTCAGGCAGTAAGACTCCGCTCGACAGAACTCCGATAGCCTAATGGCTAGACCGCTGGTCTTCCAAGCGAGTGGCCTGGGTTCGAGTCCCAGCCGGAGCGAATATCTTCAATGTATATATTTCTTTTCTAATTTGAAAATTCTTTTTTTTTTCAATTTCTTTCCTTTGCAATTATTGATTATTTATGTAGGGAAGAAAATTCTGAGTCAGTTTAATTTTTCGACACGAAGATTTCAAAGTGTTTAAATAAACAATTACCAAGGTGCATTTTTTGTTTTTATTATATTTAAAACTCCCACCGACAGAGCTCCCATAGACTAATGGCTAGAGTGTTAGGCTTCCAAGCGTGTGGCCCTGGGTTCGAGTCCCAGCCTGAACGAAAATCTTCAATGTATACTTTTAGTTTCTAATTTGAAATTTCTTCTTCTTTTTTTTTTTAATTTTTCTCTTTTGCGAATATTGATTATTTATGTAGGGAGAAAAATTCTGAGTCAGTTTAATTATTCGACCTGTAAATTTCAAAGTGTTTGAATCAATAATTACCAAGGTGCATTTTTTGTTTTTATTATATTTAAGACTTCCATCGACAGAGCTCCGATAGCCTAATGGCTAGACTGTTGGGTTCCTAGCGCGTGGTACTGGGTTCGAGTCCCGGCCGGAAAGGAAATCTTAAATGCAAATATTTTTTTCTAATTTTATAATTCTTTTTTTTTTATTTTTCCCTTTTGCGAAGTCAGTCAGTCAGTCTGACAGTCAATCAGTCAAGCACTCAGTCATTCAGTCTCAGTCAGTCAGTCCAGTCAGTCAGTGACTCAGTCAGTCAGTTTTTCCTTCAGCCAGTCAGTCAAGCAGTCAGTCATTTAGTCTCAGTCAGTCAGTCATTCAGTCAGTCAGTCAGTCAGGCAGTCAGTCAGTCAGTCAGTCGGTCAGTCCTGTGCAGTCAGTTAGTCACTAAAGCAGTCAGTCAGTCTCAGTCAGTCAGTCAGTCAGTCTCGGTCAGTCAGTCAGTCAGTCAGTCAGTTAGTCCTTCAGCCAGTCAGTCAAGCAGTCAGTCATTTAGTCTCAGTCAGTCAGTCATTCAGTCAGTCAGTCAGTCAGGCAGTCAGTCAGTCAGTCAGTCGGTCAGTCCTGTGCAGTCAGTTAGTCACTAAAGCAGTCAGTCAGTCTCAGTCAGTCAGTCAGTCAGTCAGTCCAGTCCAGTCTCAGTCAGTCAGTCAGTCTCGGTCAGTCAGTCAGTCAGTCATTCAGTCAGGCAGTCAGTCAGTCGTTCAGCCTTATTCAGTCAGTCTGTCAGTCAGTCAGTCAGTCAGCCTTATTCAGTCAGTCTGTCAGTCATCCTTATTCAGTCAGTCTGTCAGTCAGTCAGTCGGTCAGTCCTGTCCAGTCAGTTAGTCAGTCAAGCAGTCAGTCAGGTAGTCAGTCAGTCGGTCAGTCCTGTCCAGTCAGTCATTTAGTCATTCAGTCAGTCAGTGAAATAGCCAGTCAGAGAGTCAAGCAGTCAGTCAGTCCAGTCTCAGTCAGTCAGGCAGTTAGTCAGTCAGTCTCGTTTAGTCAGTATCAGTCAGTCAGTGAGTCAGTCTGTCAGTCAGGCAGTATCAGTCAGGCAGTAAGACTCCGTTTGACAGAACTCCGATAGCCTAATGGCTAGACCGCTGGTCTTCCAAGCGAGTGGCCTGGGTTCGAGTCCCAGCCGGAGCGAATATCTTCAATGTATATATTTCTTTTCTAATTTGAAAATTCTTTTTTTTTTTCAATTTCTTTCCTTTGCAATTATGGATTATTTATGTAGGGAAGAAAATTCTGAGTCAGTTTAATTTTTCGACACGAAGATTTCAAAGTGTTTAAATAAACAATTACCAAGGTGCATTTTTTGTTTTTATTATATTTAAAACTCCCACCGACAGAGCTCCCATAGACTAATGGCTAGAGTGTTAGGCTTCCAAGCGAGTGGCCCTGGGTTCGAGTCCCAGCCTGAACGAAAATCTTCAATGTATACTTTTAGTTTCTAATTTGAAATTTCTTCTTCTTTTTTTTTTTAATTTTTCTCTTTTGCGAATATTGATTATTTATGTAGGGAGAAAAATTCTGAGTCAGTTTAATTATTCGACCTGTAAATTTCAAAGTGTTTGAATCAATAATTACCAAGGTGCATTTTTTGTTTTTATTATATTTAAGACTTCCATCGACAGAGCTCCGATAGCCTAATGGCTAGACTGTTGGGTTCCTAGCGCGTGGTACTGGGTTCGAGTCCCGGCCGGAAAGGAAATCTTAAATGCAAATATTTTTTTCTAATTTTATAATTCTTTTTTTTTTATTTTTCCCTTTTGCGAAGTCAGTCAGTCAGTCTGACAGTCAATCAGTCAAGCACTCAGTCATTCAGTCTCAGTCAGTCAGTCCAGTCAGTCAGTCACTCAGTCAGTCAGTTAGTCCTTCAGCCAGTCAGTCAAGCAGTCAGTCATTTAGTCTCAGTCAGTCAGTCATTCAGTCAGTCAGTCAGTCAGGCAGTCAGTCAGTCAGTCAGTCGGTCAGTCCTGTGCAGTCAGTTAGTCACTAAAGCAGTCAGTCAGTCTCAGTCAGTCAGTCAGTCAGTCTCGGTCAGTCAGTCAGTCAGTCATTCAGTCAGTCAGTCAGTCAGTCGGTCAGCCTTATTCAGTCAGTCTGTCAGTCAGTCAGTCAGTCAGCCTTATTCAGTCAGTCTGTCAGTCATCCTTATTCAGTCAGTCTGTCAGTCAGTCAGTCGGTCAGTCCTGTCCAGTCAGTTAGTCAGTCAAGCAGTCAGTCAGGTAGTCAAGCAGTCAGTCAGTCAGTGTCAGTCAGTCATTTAGTCATTCAGTCAGTCAGTGAAATAGCCAGTCAGAGAGTCAAGCAGTCAGTCAGTCAGTCTCAGTCAGTCAGTTAGTCAGTCAGTCAGTCAGTCAGTCAGTCAGTCCAGTCTCAGTCAGTCAGGCAGTTAGTCAGTCAGTCTCGGTCAGTCAGTGAGTCAGTCAGTCAGTATCAGTCAGTCAGTGAGTCAGTCTGTCAGTCAGGCAGTATCAGTCAGGCAGTAAGACTCCGCTCGACAGAACTCCGATAGCCTAATGGCTAGACCGCTGGTCTTCCAAGCGAGTGGCCTGGGTTCGAGTCCCAACCGGAGCGAATATCTTCAATGTATATATTTCTTTTCTAATTTGAAAATTCTTTTTTTTTTCAATTTCTTTCCTTTGCAATTATTGATTATTTATGTAGGGAAGAAAATTCTGAGTCAGTTTAATTTTTCGACACGAAGATTTCAAAGTGTTTAAATAAACAATTACCAAGGTGCATTTTTTGTTTTTATTATATTTAAAACTCCCACCGACAGAGCTCCCATAGACTAATGGCTAGAGTGTTAGGCTTCCAAGCGAGTGGCCCTGGGTTCGAGTCCCAGCCTGAACGAAAATTTTCAATGTATACTTTTAGTTTCTAATTTGAAATGTCTTCTTCTTTTTTTTCAATTTTTCTCTTTTGCGAATATTGATTATTTATGTAGGGAGAAAAATTCTGAGTCAGTTTAATTATTCGACCTGTAAATTTCAAAGTGTTTGAATCAATAATTACCAAGGTGCATTTTTTGTTTTTATTATATTTAAGACTTCCATCGACAGAGCTCCGATAGCCTAATGGCTAGACCGTTGGGTTCCTAGCGCGTGGTACTGGGTTCGAATCCCGGCCGGAAAGGAAATCTTAAATGCAAATATTTTTTTCTAATTTTATAATTCTTTTTTTTTTATTTTTCCCTTTTGCGAAGTCAGTCAGTCAGTCTGACAGTCAATCAGTCAAGCACTCAGTCATTCAGTCTCAGTCAGTCAGTCCAGTCAGTCAGTCACTCAGTCAGTCAGTTAGTCCTTCAGCCAGTCAGTCAAGCAGTCAGTCATTTAGTCTCAGTCAGTCAGTCATTCAGTCAGTCAGTCAGTCAGGCAGTCAGTCAGTCAGTCAGTCGGTCAGTCCTGTGCAGTCAGTTAGTCACTAAAGCAGTCAGTCAGTCTCAGTCAGTCAGTCAGTCAGTCAGTCCAGTCCAGTCTCAGTCAGTCAGTCAGTCTCGGTCAGTCAGTCAGTCAGTCATTCAGTCAGGCAGTCAGTCAGTCGTTCAGCCTTATTCAGTCAGTCTGTCAGTCAGTCAGTCAGTCAGCCTTATTCAGTCAGTCTGTCAGTCATCCTTATTCAGTCAGTCTGTCAGTCAGTCAGTCGGTCAGTCCTGTCCAGTCAGTTAGTCAGTCAAGCAGTCAGTCAGGTAGTTAGTCAGTCGGTCAGTCCTGTCCAGTCAGTCATTTAGTCATTCAGTCAGTCAGTGAAATAGCCAGTCAGAGAGTCAAGCAGTCAGTCAGTCCAGTCTCAGTCAGTCAGGCAGTTAGTCAGTCAGTCTCGGTCAGTCAGTGAGTCAGTCAGTCAGTATCAGTCAGTCAGTGAGTCAGTCTGTCAGTCAGGCAGTATCAGTCAGGCAGTAAGACTCCGTTTGACAGAACTCCGATAGCCTAATGGCTAGACCGCTGGTCTTCCAAGCGAGTGGCCTGGGTTCGAGTCCCAGCCGGAGCGAATATCTTCAATGTATATATTTCTTTTCTAATTTGAAAATTCTTTTTTTTTTCAATTTCTTTCCTTTGCAATTATTGATTATTTATGTAGGGAAGAAAATTCTGAGTCAGTTTAATTTTTCGACACGAAGATTTCAAAGTGTTTAAATAAACAATTACCAAGGTGCATTTTTTGTTTTTATTATATTTAAAACTCCCACCGACAGAGCTCCCATAGACTAATGGCTAGAGTGTTAGGCTTCCAAGCGTGTGGCCCTGGGTTCGAGTCCCAGCCTGAACGAAAATCTTCAATGTATACTTTTAGTTTCTAATTTGAAATTTCTTCTTCTTTTTTTTTTTAATTTTTCTCTTTTGCGAATATTGATTATTTATGTAGGGAGAAAAATTCTGAGTCAGTTTAATTATTCGACCTGTAAATTTCAAAGTGTTTGAATCAATAATTACCAAGGTGCATTTTTTGTTTTTATTATATTTAAGACTTCCATCGACAGAGCTCCGATAGCCTAATGGCTAGACTGTTGGGTTCCTAGCGCGTGGTACTGGGTTCGAGTCCCGGCCGGAAAGGAAATCTTAAATGCAAATATTTTTTTCTAATTTTATAATTCTTTTTTTTTTATTTTTCCCTTTTGCGAAGTCAGTCAGTCAGTCTGACAGTCAATCAGTCAAGCACTCAGTCATTCAGTCTCAGTCAGTCAGTCCAGTCAGTCAGTGACTCAGTCAGTCAGTTTTTCCTTCAGCCAGTCAGTCAAGCAGTCAGTCATTTAGTCTCAGTCAGTCAGTCATTCAGTCAGTCAGTCAGTCAGGCAGTCAGTCAGTCAGTCAGTCGGTCAGTCCTGTGCAGTCAGTTAGTCACTAAAGCAGTCAGTCAGTCTCAGTCAGTCAGTCAGTCAGTCAGTCCAGTCCAGTCTCAGTCAGTCAGTCAGTCAGTCTCGGTCAGTCAGTCAGTCAGTCATTCAGTCAGTCAGTCAGTCAGGCAGTCAGTCAGTCGGTCAGCCTTATTCAGTCAGTCTGTCAGTCAGTCAGTCAGTCAGCCTTATTCAGTCAGTCTGTCAGTCATCCTTATTCAGTCAGTCTGTCAGTCAGTCAGTCAGTCAGTCTTATTCAGTCAGTCTGTCAGTCATCCTTATTCAGTCAGTCTGTCAGTCAGTCAGTCGGTCAGTCCTGTCCAGTCAGTTAGTCAGTCAAGCAGTCAGTCAGGTAGTCAAGCAGTCAGTCAGTCAGTGTCAGTCAGTCATTTAGTCATTCAGTCAGTCAGTGAAATAGCCAGTCAGAGAGTCAAGCAGTCAGTCAGTCAGTCTCAGTCAGTCAGTTAGTCAGTCAGTCAGTCAGTCAGTCAGTCAGTCCAGTCTCAGTCAGTCAGGCAGTTAGTCAGTCAGTCTCGGTCAGTCAGTGAGTCAGTCAGTCAGTATCAGTCAGTCAGTGAGTCAGTCTGTCAGTCAGGCAGTATCAGTCAGGCAGTAAGACTCCGCTCGACAGAACTCCGATAGCCTAATGGCTAGACCCCTGGTCTTCAAAGCGAGTGGCCTGGGTTCGAGTCCCAGCCGGAGCGAATATCTTCAATGTATATATTTCTTTTCTAATTTGAAAATTCTTTTTTTTTTCAATTTCTTTCCTTTGCAATTATTGATTATTTATGTAGGGAAGAAAATTCTGAGTCAGTTTAATTTTTCGACACGAAGATTTCAAAGTGTTTAAATAAACAATTACCAAGGTGCATTTTTTGTTTTTATTATATTTAAAACTCCCACCGACAGAGCTCCCATAGACTAATGGCTAGAGTGTTAGGCTTCCAAGCGAGTGGCCCTGGGTTCGAGTCCCAGCCTGAACGAAAATCTTCAATGTATACTTTTAGTTTCTAATTTGAAATTTCTTCTTCTTTTTTTTTTAATTTTTCTCTTTTGCGAATATTGATTATTTATGTAGGGAGAAAAATTCTGAGTCAGTTTAATTATTCGACCTGTAAATTTCAAAGTGTTTGAATCAATAATTACCAAGGTGCATTTTTTGTTTTTATTATATTTAAGACTTCCATCGACAGAGCTCCGATAGCCAAATGGCTAGACCGTTGGGTTCCTAGCGCGTGGTACTGGGTTCGAGTCCCGGCCGGAAAGGAAATCTTAAATGCAAATATTTTTTTCTAATTTTATAATTCTTTTTTTTTATTTTTCCCTTTTGCGAAGTCAGTCAGTCAGTCTGACAGTCAATCAGTCAAGCACTCAGTCATTCAGTCTCAGTCAGTCAGTCCAGTCAGTCAGTCACTCAGTCAGTCAGTTAGTCCTTCAGCCAGTCAGTCAAGCAGTCAGTCATTTAGTCTCAGTCAGTCAGTCATTCAGTCAGTCAGCAAGTCAGGCAGTCAGTCAGTCAGTCAGTCGGTCAGTCCTGTGCAGTCAGTTAGTCACTAAAGCAGTCAGTCAGTCTCAGTCAGTCAGTCAGTCAGTCAGTCCAGTCCAGTCTCAGTCAGTCAGTCTCGGTCAGTCAGTCAGTCAGTCATTCAGTCAGTCAGTCAGTCAGGCAGTCAGTCAGTCGGTCAGCCTTATTCAGTCAGTCTGTCAGTCAGTCAGTCAGTCAGCCTTATTCAGTCAGTCTGTCAGTCATCCTTATTCAGTCAGTCTGTCAGTCAGTCAGTCGGTCAGTCCTGTCCAGTCAGTTAGTCAGTCAAGCAGTCAGTCAGGTAGTCAAGCATTCAGTCAGTCAGTGTCAGTCAGTCATTTAGTCATTCAGTCAGTCAGTGAAATAGCCAGTCAGAGAGTCAAGCAGTCAGTCAGTCAGTCTCAGTCAGTCAGTTAGTCAGTCAGTCAGTCAGTCCAGTCTCAGTCAGTCAGGCAGTTAGTCAGTCAGTCTCGATCAGTCAGTGAGTCAGTCAGTCAGTATCAGTCAGTCAGTGAGTCAGTCTGTCAGTCAGGCAGTAAGACTCCGCTCGACAGAACTCCGATAGCCTAATGGCTAGACCGCTGGTCAGTCAGTCAGTTAGTCCTTCAGCCAGTCAGTCAAGCAGTCAGTCATTTAGTCTCAGTCAGTCAGTCATTCAGTCAGTCAGTCAGTCAGGCAGTCAGTCAGTCAGTCAGTCGGTCAGTCCTGTGCAGTCAGTTAGTCACTAAAGCAGTCAGTCAGTCTCAGTCAGTCAGTCAGTCAGTCAGTCCAGTCCAGTCTCAGTCAGTCAGTCAGTCAGTCTCGGTCAGTCAGTCAGTCAGTCATTTAGTCAGTCAGTCAGTCAGGCAGTCAGTCAGTCGGTCAGCCTTATTCAGTCAGTCTGTCAGTCAGTCAGTCAGTCAGCCTTATTCAGTCAGTCTGTCAGTCATCCTTATTCAGTCAGTCTGTCAGTCAGTCAGTCGGTCAGTCCTGTCCAGTCAGTTAGTCAGTCAAGCAGTCAGTCAGGTAGTCAAGCAGTCAGTCAGTCAGTGTCAGTCAGTCATTTAGTCATTCAGTCAGTCAGTGAAATAGCCAGTCAGAGAGTCAAGCAGTCAGTCAGTCAGAGTCAGTCAGTCAGTTAGTCAGTCAGTCAGTCAGTCAGTCAGTCAGTCCAGTCTCAGTCAGTCAGGCAGTTAGTCAGTCAGTCTCGGTCAGTCAGTGAGTCAGTCAGTCAGTATCAGTCAGTCAGTGAGTCAGTCTGTCAGTCAGGCAGTATCAGTCAGGCAGTAAGACTCCGCTCGACAGAACTCCGATAGCCTAATGGCTAGACCGCTGGTCTTCCAAGCGAGTGGCCTGGGTTCGAGTCCCAGCCGGAGCGAATATCTTCAATGTATATATTTCTTTTCTAATTTGAAAATTCTTTTTTTTTTTCAATTTCTTTCCTTTGCAATTATTGATTATTTATGTAGGGAAGAAAATTCTGAGTCAGTTTAATTTTTCGACACGAAGATTTCAAAGTGTTTAAATAAACAATTACCAAGGTGCATTTTTTGTTTTTATTATATTTAAAACTCCCACCGACAGAGCTCCCATAGACTAATGGCTAGAGTGTTAGGCTTCCAAGCGAGTGGCCCTGGGTTCGAGTCCCAGCCTGAACGAAAATCTTCAATGTATACTTTTAGTTTCTAATTTGAAATTTCTTCTTCTTTTTTTTTTAATTTTTCTCTTTTGCGAATATTGATTATTTATGTAGGGAGAAAAATTCTGAGTCAGTTTAATTATTCGACCTGTAAATTTCAAAGTGTTTGAATCAATAATTACCAAGGTGCATTTTTTGTTTTTATTATATTTAAGACTTCCATCGACAGAGCTCCGATAGCCTAATGGCTAGACTGTTGGGTTCCTAGCGCGTGGTACTGGGTTCGAGTCCCGGCCGGAAAGGAAATCTTAAATGCAAATATTTTTTTCTAATTTTATAATTCTTTTTTTTTTATTTTTCCCTTTTGCGAAGTCAGTCAGTCAGTCTGACAGTCAATCAGTCAAGCACTCAGTCATTCAGTCTCAGTCAGTCAGTCCAGTCAGTCAGTCACTCAGTCAGTCAGTTAGTCCTTCAGCCAGTCAGTCAGTCTCAGTCAGTCAGTCAGTCAGTCAGTCAGTCCAGTCCAGTCTCAGTCAGTCAGTCAGTCAGTCTCGGTCAGTCAGTCAGTCAGTCATTCAGTCAGTCAGTCAGTCAGGCAGTCAGTCAGTCGGTCAGCCTTATTCAGTCAGTCTGTCAGTCAGTCAGTCAGTCAGCCTTATTCAGTCAGTCTGTCAGTCATCCTTATTCAGTCAGTCTGTCAGTCAGTCAGTCGGTCAGTCCTGTCCAGTCAGTTAGTCAGTCAAGCAATCAGTCAGGTAGTCAAGCAGTCAGTCAGTCAGTGTCAGTCAGTCATTTAGTCATTCAGTCAGTCAGTGAAATAGCCAGTCAGAGAGTCAAGCAGTCAGTCAGTCAGTCTCAGTCAAGCAGTCAGTCTCAGTCAGTCAGTCGGTCAGTCCTGTGCAGTCAGTTAGTCACTAAAGCAGTCAGTCAGTCTCAGTCAGTCAGTCAGTCAGTCAGTCAGTCCAGTCCAGTCTCAGTCAGTCAGTCAGTCAGTCTCGGTCAGTCAGTCAGTCAGTCATTCAGTCAGTCAGTCAGTCAGGCAGTCAGTCAGTCAGTCAGTCAGGCAGTCACTCAGTCAGTCAGTCGGTCAGTCCTGTGCAGTCAGTTAGTCACTAAAGCAGTCAGTCAGTCTCAGTCAGTCAGTCAGTCAGTCAGTCCAGTCCAGTCTCAGTCAGTCAGTCAGTCAGTCTCGGTCAGTCAGTCAGTCAGTCAGTCATTCAGTCAGTCAGTCAGTCAGGCAGTCAGTCAGTCGGTCAGCCTTATTCAGTCAGTCTGTCAGTCAGTCAGTCAGTCAGCCTTATTCAGTCAGTCTGTCAGTCATCCTTATTCAGTCAGTCTGTCAGTCAGTCAGTCGGTCAGTCCTGTCCAGTCAGTTAGTCAGTCAAGCAATCAGTCAGGTAGTCAAGCAGTCAGTCAGTCAGTGTCAGTCAGTCATTTAGTCATTCAGTCAGTCAGTGAAATAGCCAGTCAGAGAGTCAAGCAGTCAGTCAGTCAGTCTCAGTCAGTCAGTTAGTCAGTCAGTCAGTCAGTCAGTCAGTCAGTCCAGTCTCAGTCAGTCAGGCAGTTAGTCAGTCAGTCTCGGTCAGTCAGTGAGTCAGTCAGTCAGTATCAGTCAGTCAGTGAGTCAGTCTGTCAGTCAGGCAGTATCAGTCAGGCAGTAAGACTCCGCTCGACAGAACTCCGATAGCCTAATGGCTAGACCGCTGGTCTTCCAAGCGAGTGGCCTGGGTTCGAGTCCCAGCCGGAGCGAATATCTTCAATGTATATATTGCTTTTCTAATTTGAAAATTCTTTTTTTTTTCAATTTCTTTCCTTTGCAATTATTGATTATTTATGTAGGGAAGAAAATTCTGAGTCAGTTTAATTTTTCGACACGAAGATTTCAAAGTGTTTAAATAAACAATTACCAAGGTGAATTTTTTGTTTTTATTATATTTAAAACTCCCACCGACAGAGCTCCCATAGACTAATGGCTAGAGTGTTAGGCTTCCAAGCGAGTGGCCCTGGGTTCGAGTCCCAGCCTGAACGAAAATCTTCAATGTATACTTTTAGTTTCTAATTTGAAATTTCTTCTTCTTTTTTTTTTAATTTTTCTCTTTTGCGAATATTGATTATTTATGTAGGGAGAAAAATTCTGAGTCAGTTTAATTATTCGACCTGTAAATTTCAAAGTGTTTGAATCAATAATTGCCAAGGTGCATTTTTTGTTTTTATTATATTTAAGACTTCCATCGACAGAGCTCCGATAGCCTAATGGCTAGACCGTTGGGTTCCAAGCGCGTGGTACTGGGTTCGAGTCCCGGCCGGAACGAAAATCTTCCATGTATATGTTTCTCTTCTAATTTGAAGATTCTTTTTTTTTTCAATTTCTTTCTTTTGCAAATATGGATTATTTATGTACGGAAGAAAATTCTGAGTCAGTTTAATCATTCGACCTTTAGATTTCAAAGATTTTAGATCAATAATTACTAAGGTGCATTTTTTGTTTTTATTATAATTAAGACACCGATCAACAGAGATCCGATAGTATATTGGCGAGAGCGTTGGGCTTCCATGAGTGTCGCCCTGGGTTCAAATCCCAGCCGGAAAGGAAATCTTAAATGCAAATATTTTTTTATAATTCTTTTTTTTTTATTTTTCCCTTTTGCGATGTCAGTCAGTCAGTCTGACAGTCAATCAGTCAAGCACTCAGTCATTCAGTCTCAGTCAGTCAGTCCAGTCAGTCAGTCACTCAGTCAGTCAGTTAGTCCCTCAGCCAGTCAGTCAAGCAGTCAGTCATTTAGTCTCAGTCAGTCAGTCAGTCAGTCAGTCAGTCAGTCAGGCAGTCAGTCAGTCAGTCAGTCGGTCAGTCCTGTGCAGTCAGTTAGTCACTAAAGCAGTCAGTCAGTCTCAGTCAGTCAGTCAGTCAGTCAGTCCAGTCCAGTCTCAGTCAGTCAGTCAGTCAGTCTCGGTCAGTCAGTCAGTCAGTCAGTCATTCAGTCAGTCAGTCAGTCAGTCTCGGTCAGTCAGTCAGTCAGTCATTCAGTCAGTCAGTCAGTCAGGCAGTCAGTCAGTCGGTCAGCCTTATTCAGTCAGTCTGTCAGTCAGTCAGTCAGTCAGCCTTATTCAGTCAGTCTGTCAGTCATCCTTATTCAGTCAGTCTGTCAGTCAGTCAGTCGGTCAGTCCTGTCCAGTCAGTTAGTCAGTCAAGCAATCAGTCAGGTAGTCAAGCAGTCAGTCAGTCAGTGTCAGTCAGTCATTTAGTCATTCAGTCAGTCAGTGAAATAGCCAGTCAGAGAGTCAAGCAGTCAGTCAGTCAGTCTCAGTCAGTCAGTTAGTCAGTCAGTCAGTCAGTCAGTCAGTCAGTCCAGTCTCAGTCAGTCAGGCAGTTAGTCAGTCAGTCTCGGTCAGTCAGTGAGTCAGTCAGTCAGTATCAGTCAGTCAGTGAGTCAGTCTGTCAGTCAGGCAGTATCAGTCAGGCAGTAAGACTCCGCTCGACAGAACTCCGATAGCCTAATGGCTAGACCGCTGGTCTTCCAAGCGAGTGGCCTGGGTTCGAGTCCCAGCCGGAGCGAATATCTTCAATGTATATATTTCTTTTCTAATTTGAAAATTCTTTTTTTTTCAATTTCTTTCCTTTGCAATTATTGATTATTTATGTAGGGAAGAAAATTCTGAGTCAGTTTAATTTTTCGACACGAAGATTTCAAAGTGTTTAAATAAACAATTACCAAGGTGCATTTTTTGTTTTTATTATATTTAAAACTCCCACCGACAGAGCTCCCATAGACTAATGGCTAGAGTGTTAGGCTTCCAAGCGAGTGGCCCTGGGTTCGAGTCCCAGCCTGAACGAAAATCTTCAATGTATACTTTTAGTTTCTAATTTGAAATTTCTTCTTCTTTTTTTTTTAATTTTTCTCTTTTGCGAATATTGATTATTTATGTAGGGAGAAAAATTCTGAGTCAGTTTAATTATTCGACCTGTAAATTTCAAAGTGTTTGAATCAATAATTACCAAGGTGCATTTTTTGTTTTTATTATATTTAAGACTTCCATCGACAGAGCTCCGATAGCCTAATGGCTAGACCGTTGGGTTCCAAGCGCGTGGTACTGGGTTCGAGTCCCGGCCGGAACGAAAATCTTCCATGTATATGTTTCTCTTCTAATTTGAAGATTCTTTTTTTTTTCAATTTCTTTCTTTTGCAAATATGGATTATTTATGTACGGAAGAAAATTCTGAGTCAGTTTAATCATTCGACCTTTAGATTTCAAAGATTTTAGATCAATAATTACTAAGGTGCATTTTTTCTTTTTATTATAATTAAGACACCGATCAACAGAGATCCGATAGTATATTGGCGAGAGCGTTGGGCTTCCATGAGTGTCGCCCTGGGTTCAAATCCCAGCCGGAAAGGAAATCTTAAATGCAAATATTTTTTTCTAATTTTATAATTCTTTTTTTTTTATTTTTCCCTTTTGCGAAGTCAGTCAGTCAGTCTGACAGTCAATCAGTCAAGCACTCAGTCATTCAGTTTCAGTCAGTCAGTCCAGTCAGTCAGTCCCTCAGCCAGTCAGTCAAGCAGTCAGTCATTTAGTCTCAGTCAGTCAGTCAGTCAGTCAGTCAGTCAGTCAGGCAGTCAGTCAGTCAGTCAGTCGGTCAGTCCTGTGCAGTCAGTTAGTCACTAAAGCAGTCAGTCACTCTCAGTCAGTCAGTCAGTCAGTCAGTCCAGTCCAGTCTCAGTCAGTCAGTCAGTCAGTCTCGCTCAGTCAGTCAGTCAGTCAGGCAGTCAGTCAGTCAGTCAGGCAGTCAGTCAGTCGGTCAGCCTTATTCAGTCAGTCTGTCAGTCAGTCAGTCAGTCAGCCTTATTCAGTCAATCTGTCAGTCATCCTTATTCAGTCAGTCTGTCAGTCAGTCAGTCGGTCAGTCCTGTCCAGTCAGTTAGTCAGTCAAGCAGTCAGTCAGGTAGTCAAGCAGTCAGTCAGTCAGTGTCAGTCAGTCATTTAGTCATTCAGTCAGTCAGTGAAATAGCCAGTCAGAGAGTCAAGCAGTCAGTCAGTCAGTCTCAGTCAGTCAGTTAGTCAGTCAGTCAGTCAGTCAGTCAGTCCAGTCTCAGTCAGTCAGGCAGTTAGTCAGTCAGTCTCGGTCAGTCAGTGAGTCAGTCAGTCAGTATCAGTCAGACAGTGAGTCAGTCTGTCAGTCAGGCAGTATCAGTCAGGCAGTAAGACTCCGCTCGACAGAACTCCGATAGCCTAATGGCTAGACCGCTGGTCTTCCAAGCGAGTGGCCTGGGTTCGAGTCCCAGCCGGAGCGAATATCTTCAATGTATATATTTCTTTTCTAATTTGAAAATTCTTTTTTTTTTCAATTTCTTTCCTTTGCAATTATTGATTATTTATGTAGGGAAGAAAATTCTGAGTCAGTTTAATTTTTCGACACGAAGATTTCAAAGTGTTTAAATAAACAATTACCAAGGTGCATTTTTTGTTTTTATTATATTTAAAACTCCCACCGACAGAGCTCCCATAGACTAATGGCTAGAGTGTTAGGCTTCGAAGCGAGTGGCCCTTGGTTCGAGTCCCAGCCTGAACGAAAATCTTCAATGTATACTTTTAGTTTCTAATTTGAAATTTCTTCTTCTTTTTTTTTTAATTTTTCTCTTTTGCGAATATTGATTATTTATGTAGGGAGAAAAATTCTGAGTCAGTTTAATTATTCGACCTGTAAATTTCAAAGTGTTTGAATCAATAATTACCAAGGTGCATTTTTTGTTTTTATTATATTTTAGACTTCCATCGACAGAGCTCCGATAGCCTAATGGCTAGACCGTTGGGTTCCTAGCGCGTGGTACTGGGTTCGAGTCCCGGCCAGAAAGGAAATCTTAAATGCAAATATTTTTTTCTAATTTTAAAATTCTTTTTTTTTTATTTTTTCCTTTTGCGAAGTCAGTCAGTCAGTCTGACAGTCAATCAGTCAAGCACTCAGTCATTCAGTCTCAGTCAGTCAGTCCAGTCAGTCAGTCACTCAGTCAGTCAGTTAGTCCTTCAGCCAGTCAGTCAAGCAGTCAGTCATTTAGTCTCAGTCAGTCAGTCATTCAGTCAGTCAGTCAGTCAGGCAGTCAGTCAGTCAGTCAGTCGGTCAGTCCTGTGCAGTCAGTTAGTCACTAAAGCAGTCAGTCAGTCTCAGTCAGTCAGTCAGTCAGTCAGTCCAGTCCAGTCTCAGTCAGTCAGTCAGTCAGTCTCGGTCAGTCAGTCAGTCAGTCAGTCAGTCAGGCAGTCAGTCAGTCGGTCAGCCTTATTCAGTCAGTCTGTCAGTCAGTCAGTCAGTCAGCCTTATTCAGTCAGTCTGTCAGTCATCCTTATTCAGTCAGTCTGTCAGTCAGTCAGTCGGTCAGTCCTGTCCAGTCAGTTAGTCAGTCAAGCAGTCAGTCAGGTAGTCAAGCAGTCAGTCAGTCAGTGTCAGTCAGTCATTTAGTCATTCAGTCAGTCAGTGAAATAGCCAGTCAGAGAGTCAAGCAGTCAGTCAGTCAGTCTCAGTCAGTCAGTTAGTCAGTCAGTCAGTCAGTCAGTCAGTCAGTCCAGTCTCAGTCAGTCAGGCAGTTAGTCAGTCAGTCTCGGTCAGTCAGTGAGTCAGTCAGTCAGTATCAGTCAGTCAGTGAGTCAGTCTGTCAGTCAGGCAGTATCAGTCAGGCAGTAAGACTCCGCTCGACAGAACTCCGATAGCCTAATGGCTAGACCGCTGGTCTTCCAAGCGAGTGGCCTGGGTTCGAGTCCCAGCCGGAGCGAATATCTTCAATGTATATATTTCTTTTCTAATTTGAAAATTCTTTTTTTTTTCAATTTCTTTCCTTTGCAATTATTGATTATTTATGTAGGGAAGAAAATTCTGAGTCAGTTTAATTTTTCGACACGAAGATTTCAAAGTGTTTAAATAAACAATTACCAAGGTGCATTTTTTGTTTTTATTATATTTAAAACTCCCACCGACAGAGCTCCCATAGACTAATGGCTAGAGTGTTAGGCTTCCAAGCGAGTGGCCCTGGGTTCGAGTCCCAGCCTGAACGAAAATCTTCAATGTATACTTTTAGTTTCTAATTTGAAATTTCTTCTTCTTTTTTTTTTAATTTTTCTCTTTTGCGAATATTGATTATTTATGTAGGGAGAAAAATTCTGAGTCAGTTTAATTATTCGACCTGTAAATTTCAAAGTGTTTGAATCAATAATTACCAAGGTGCATTTTTTCTTTTATTATATTTAAGACTTCCATCGACAGAGCTCCGATAGCCTAATGGCTAGACTGTTGGGTTCCTAGCGCGTGGTACTGGGTTCGAGTCCCGGCCGGAACGAAAATCTTCCATGTATATGTTTCTCTTCTAATTTGATGATTCTTTTTTTTTTCAATTTCTTTCTTTTGCAAATATGGATTATTTATGTACGGAAGAAAATTCTGAGTCAGTTTAATCATTCGACCTTTAGATTTCAAAGATTTTAGATCAATAATTACTAAGGTGCATTTTTTCTTTTTATTATAATTAAGACACCGATCAACAGAGATCCGATAGTATATTGGCGAGAGCGTTGGGCTTCCATGAGTGTCGCCCTGGGTTCAAATCCCAGCCGGAAAGGAAATCTTAAATGCAAATATTTTTTTCTAATTTTATAATTCTTTTTTTTTTATTTTTCCCTTTTGCGAAGTCAGTCAGTCAGTCTGACAGTCAATCAGTCAAGCACTCAGTCATTCAGTTTCAGTCAGTCAGTCCAGTCAGTCAGTCCCTCAGCCAGTCAGTCAAGCAGTCAGTCATTTAGTCTCAGTCAGTCAGTCAGTCAGTCAGTCAGTCAGTCAGGCAGTCAGTCAGTCAGTCAGTCGGTCAGTCCTGTGCAGTCAGTTAGTCACTAAAGCAGTCAGTCACTCTCAGTCAGTCAGTCAGTCAGTCAGTCCAGTCCAGTCTCAGTCAGTCAGTCAGTCAGTCTCGCTCAGTCAGTCAGTCAGTCAGGCAGTCAGTCAGTCAGTCAGGCAGTCAGTCAGTCGGTCAGCCTTATTCAGTCAGTCTGTCAGTCAGTCAGTCAGTCAGCCTTATTCAGTCAATCTGTCAGTCATCCTTATTCAGTCAGTCTGTCAGTCAGTCAGTCGGTCAGTCCTGTCCAGTCAGTTAGTCAGTCAAGCAGTCAGTCAGGTAGTCAAGCAGTCAGTCAGTCAGTGTC